>NC_056725.1:760765516-760832092 GCF_019279795.1 Protopterus annectens | reverse complement strand
GCTCATGAGTATATTCACTGGAGTGGTCCCCAAAGGTGGGTATTGTATTCCCCATCCACTCATCCAGATTTCTATTGTGGGTGGCCAGTGATGTGCACTGCTTCACATGTATGTGATTTATATCCCATAACATGGACAGTGTCTGGGTTGTGAACCTGTCCCACAAGCATGTCCTTTGAAGTGTGCTTGAGGTCTCTAGGTCATGTTGTGTGGACAGATTGGTATCTTCAGATGTAGCATTCCTGACCTAGTTTGGTGAGACATGGCTGTGTAACTGAGTTAGTGATTGCACCTATACAGACAGTATTATACGGGATTCATTGGAGTTATTGGAGTCTGTCCATAGAGAGCATGAGTATAAGGCATGTATTCTCTTTGTAGGGTACGTTTGCAGACTCTACAGTTGTTGCAGGTATCCAGTGGGGAACATGGCAAAAGAGCCACTGTACACATTGATTGGGCTACTGAGGGGAGGGTACAGGGTGGCCATGTCCTTTTACTTGCTGGATAACACACACTTAGACAGGAGATGTAACACATCAAAGTACTTTCTGATGTCAGTGGCACTGTTGTAGTCAACTGTCAACTGCGCACAACTTCATGTGAGCCATGGTGTTCCCAAAGGTAATGGCGACACATCTCCTGGCATTGAGGTAATGTCCAGGGTTCTGACAACAGTCACAGGTGTCAGAGTGGCCTTTGTGCATGATGTAAACATCACATGGATTGGGGATGTTACCACCCACCTTACTGTTGTATGCAAATATTTTCAGCCAGGGAGCATTTGTGTTCTCCTGCACCTCAGAAGGGTAGATCCCAAACATGAGAGGACATGGGTCTGTACCCTGTGTGACACCAGTCATGTCTGGTCATCAGTTTGACATAGAGTCCACTGCAATCACATCGTGGGTACTATCTGTGAGGCAGTTTGCAAGAGAACTACTGATATAGTTGTTGATGCCTAGTCAAGTGTGTTTGTGTATGATTCCTGGGTGGAGAGTGGTCTCTGAGTATTAGAAGTGTTGCCTATATCATTAACTATTCTATACTTTCACATAGTCATTGCACATGGCACTACACATTCAGGGCTGTAGATTGTCTACACCAACCTCTATGGTGTTTGACAATTGTTGGCCTTTTAATGTGGACATTGGGACATATACTAGGTCATCAATATAATAATTTAGCAAAACCCACCCCCAGTGGATCCTATTATTACACCAGCAAAGAATACTGATGACAGACAGAAACACCCACTTACCAATACTGTGTTTTGAACCCCTACCTATCTGTGTATTACTACTACAGTGTTATGCATTTATCGCATGAGCTACAAAGCTTATAGGATGGATGTTGTCCCAAGGTACTTCTAAGGTGAGGAACATCACCAGCCCTTGTAAATAATGGCATTGGGTGATGTAGTAGGTGAAAGATTTCATAAGATACTTTACCCTACACACACATTTGCCAGGAGTAAGGTTTGAACCACTATCTTATTATGGTTTCAAAACTTTATGTTATGCATTTACCACATGCACCACTGAGCTTACCTGGTTTAGGGTTGCCAAGAGGTACTTCTAAGGTGAATGATATCTGCAGGACTGCTAAAGTAGGGCAATGAGAAATGCACTGGGTGTAAATGGAAACAACATTCTTAAGGTACAAACACATATATATAGATATACACACACAAACTTGCCAGGGATGAAATTCAGACCCCTACCTATGTAGTTATTGCTTGCATTTATCACATGCACCACGGAGCTTATAGGTAAAGCAGCGTCCAAACATACTTCTAAGGTGAGTGATATCAGCAGCCGTTATAAAGTATTACACTTTGAAATGTACTGGCTGTGTATGTACACAAAATACTTTAACCTATAGATATACACACACACTGCCACACTTTTACAGTTGCCAGAACTGAGATTAGAATTCCTACCTAAATAGGGTTTTGGACTATAGTGCCATGCAGTTAGCATGAGCACCACAGAGCACCACAGAGCCTATATGTTGGAAAGCTCTCCAAAGGTATCTTTGAAGGTGAGTGACATCAGCAGCAGTGCTAAAGGAGGGGGTAAGGGAAGAGTAGTGAGTGTGAATGGCCTCAAAATTATGTCTCTACAAAGACACACACTCTCTCACACAAATATTTACAGTTGCCAGGACTGAGATTAGACTTTCTACCTAACTAGTTTGCTATACTATAGTATCACACAGTTATCATGAGTGCCACAGAGTTTATATGTTGAAGAGCTGTCCAAAGGTATCTTTGAAGGTGAGTGATATCAGCAGCAGTGCTAAAGGAGGGGCAACGGAAGTGTAGTGAGTGTGAATTGCCTCAAAATCATGTCTCTACAAAGGCACGCACACACTCTCACACAAACACACACATTTTCACAGTTGCCAGGACCAGACTTAGAATGCCTACCTAACTAGTTTGCTACACTACACTATCACACAGTTATCATGAGCACCAGGGAGCATATAGGGCTGCATGCTGCCCAAAAGGTTATTTCAAGGTGACTGACATCAGCATGAGTGCTAAAGTAGGGCAATGGGAAGTGTAGTGAGTGTGAATGGCCTCAAAATCATATCTCTACAAAGACACACACTCTCTCTCACACAAACACACACATTTTCACTGTTGACAGGACCAGGATTAGAACTCCTACCTAATTAGCTTGCTACACTATAGTATTAGTTATCAAAAGCACCAGTTTATAGGGCTGCAGGCTGCCTAAAGGGTTATTTCAAGGTGACTGACATCAGCAGGAGTGCTAAAGTAGGATAATGGGAAGTGTAATGAGTGTGAATGGACTCAAAACCATTCATCTAGAAATACACACACACATTTACATAATTGCCAAGACCAGGATTAGAACTTCTACCTAACTAGTTTGTTACATTATAGTAATATACAGTTCTCACGAGCACCATAGAACTTATACAGTTGGAAGCTGCCCAAAGAGTTAGTTCAAGGTGACTGACATCAGCAGGAGTGCTAAAGTAGGGCAATGGGAAGTGTAATGAGTGTGAATGGCCTCAAACCCATTTATCTAGAAACACACACACACTTACACATATCTTTACATTTGACAGGACTGAGATTACAAATGCTACTTGTACTATAGTGTTACACATTTATCACAAGCACCACTGAGACTATAGTGCTGAGAGCTAACAAAAGGAATTTTTACAGTGAATGACATCAGCACATCATGTGATATAGGTCAATGGGATGTGTACTGGGTGGGAAAGGTCTCATAACAGGATTCTCTCTGTCACTGTCTGTCTCTCTCTTCCCTATGTCTCTCTGTGTGTATGCCTGACATATTATATTATGTTGGCCTTAGATACGTGTGAGTATTACTATCCAGTGTGTGTGTGTGTGTGTGTGTGTGTGTGTGTGTGTGTGTGTGTGTGTGTGTGTGTGTCTGTGAAGTATAAGTGGTGTAGAATTTGGTGTGTGTGCACAGACATCTGCGAATAACCGATATCTATAGTCCACTGTGTTGTCAGACATGGGCTTCATTTCTCTAAGTGTAGGAGCATGCCCAGTATGACCTTCTATACTGAGTGTGTGAATCCATTTCTGGGAGAGTCGTACTTCAGTCCAGGGTTTTGTGTGCTACAGCTACACCTAGCAATCTGTTTCTCCAGGGTATCTGTAGATAGGTTGCCAGTATGGAGACACAATGGGTGAAACATACGGGGGATACTGTAACCATTGCTGTCTGTGCTGCTTGTGCATCATGGTTGGTTGTAGCATAGATTTTCTGACATATGTACTGTTTTACACTGTGATGTATTATGTCATCAACTACTGACAGATATCATTCTTTGCTCACAGTTATTTACCAGGGAAATACAAGATGAATGAAGCTGAGATCAATATTCTGAGGCATAGACTACACATTCTGGCACACTCCTGCCATTGTGGAGGGGTAGCTACAGACAATAGATTGCTGGTTCTGTGTAAATGGTCCAGCACCTTGTTAGTATGCTGGTTGAGGATCCCCTTCTTGTGCTTTTCTCAGCTTAACGGAATGGCCCTATCCTGCTGGAGCCATACCTCTCAGCTGTACAAATACACCCAGGTTATCCAGAGACAGGACTCATATATCTGGTCAGTTTACCTTCACATTATGGTTTACAAGCAGTTTTGTGGCTATTCATTCATGGGTTTGCAGTCAGGGGGATAGTATGGGCAGATATTAGAGTTTCAGACTTCACACACTCCATGACATCCATGCATCTACACCCCACCCCCTGTTATTCTCTCCTCTTCCTAACATTATGAAAGCAATATCTCAGAGGTATCCCTATAGCTGGGCCTTTATCCCAGTAGTATTTATGGCCTGGTCCACAGTTCTTGCAGTAAGAAATGGGGAGGCATGCTACTGGCATTTGTCAACATGGCCTTGCATTTGCTTTCTGTTTACTGTGTAAGGTTGTTAGTTAGGACCCCCTGATATTCTGTATATTGGTACTGTTTGTGAGGCATGGGCCTTTTCCAGAGGCCTGTAGGCCATCTGAGAGTGCTTCAGGCCATCTGTAGCAGGCCAGTGCATTCTGTCACTCATATGTTCCCAGGCTGCAAGCCAGTGGATTACCCTGGGGTGACAGTGGTAAGTGGTTGAGGTGTTCCTGCCAATCCTTCCTGTTCATACTGATCCATGAGTCTGGATGTGGACAGGTTGCTGCTTACAGCTAGGGACACACCTGCATGGGACACCTATTCAGCATGCAGCATCATGTACGTATTCCATACAGAGATGGGTTCATGTTGTACTCATTCCCTACAACAAGGATATGACCTGTGATAAACCTGTGACTGATGGTGGGGTGAGCTGAGTGCATGTGTGATATGGAAGCTACTGGCACCTGACTCACAGATGTACCTGGGACATTCCCCTTATGCTGCCTTGTGTGTGGATATGGCAGCCTGTCATTACTTTATAACTCTGCCTTTTGTGGTCTGCCAGTGATTTGCCAGACTACCAGTATTCCATACTAGAGGGATAACTAATGTGATGCTAACCTCTATGTATAATTCCAAAGTTGTGCGCAGCTGACAGTTATTTGATATGCACTTTGTATAGGGTACTTCCACCTGTGTACTGTTTCTATGTATGGGCCCCCATTCATGGCATGTCTAGCTTTCCGATGGTGACAGATATTGACATCTGGACAGTGAGTATGTACAATTGCTGACATGGGTGTAGCTGAGAAGCAGTGTGGTTGGCACTGCAGTTTTTGGAACATGGCCCTGTCAATCACAGTACTGTACCTAGGCCACTGAGACACAACCATCCATGCTGACCGCTTCAAGACAATATTGAACACACAACAAACTTGCCACACTAACCCCTGCATATTGTACACATACAACAATCTATCATGTAGATTGGGACAGCTCTGGCAATGTGTATTTCAGTGATATTACTCCTCAAACGTACATGTTTTTGCATCTCTACATGGGATTGTAGGAGGGGTACACACCTGAAGACTTTAAACATTTGCAGTGACTGTATTGGTATTTTGGTTACTCTGTTGGCTTTTATTTCATATTGTATTGTGACCTATCATGCAGAAAGGAGGCATATCAGTAGAGTGCACATTATATTTTAATGGCATTAATTTCAGTTTCAGACTTCTTACCCTTCAGAACTAACATGCAACTGCCAGACCTGTTGTGGTATGTCTGTGTAGATCTGGAGGGGGGCTGTTCACCATTGCCATCATTTGGGGACCTTAGCCCAACCTTTCTTTATGGTCATCTACACCTGTCCCACTGGGTGAGGCTGGTGGTGGGTATGTGACCCTCCTAGACATCCATGTGTGTGACCTATTGACACTCACAGTTATTTGGGCCACCACATGTACTGTGGTGGGAGTTGTCACCTTGTGTAGTACTTATTAGTATGTTGACACCAGTATTTGTTATGAATTTCCTGCTTAAAGAAATCCCAATCTCTCAGAGCCACATGCTCCAGAGATCTAAACCTTGTCATCACAATGAACAAAACATGCTGGAGGGATAGGTTCCTGACCCAGAGACTCCCCATACTCTGGAATACATGTCAAGCAGAGTGCCTCATTGGCCCTCTTCAAAAGGAACCTTGACGATTGGATGGGAGATAGGAAATTCACCCCGGGGATCACGTCAGTCGCCCTGCTAGACAGGGGTCCAGGGAAGTAAATATTGCGGGAAGAAATATCCAGGGAATTGTTATGGCTAGGCTTATATAGGCCCTAGGGCTGATAGCCTAGTACCAACCTATGAACCTTACAGTCCCATATAGCTGTCAGCTGTCTGCTGCTATCCCATTCAGCCACCCAATTTCCTTGCATGCTTGCATCCATACCATACATGCAACTATCAGAACATGCTACTCCATTCACTAATTGATAGGAAGAGTGACTTACCTTGTTGCTGGGCCAGTATTGAGGACAGTGCTGGAGGGCTGACTATGTTGGATGCACGTAGTACACTCCCTATACATGGTAAAGCACAGGTAGTGTCATGTTTGGCATCCATTTTACGGTATGTGAGAGTTGGAGAGAGGTATCAGTCCCTGGGTCCCTACAGTGTCAGGGTGTGTGCTATACATTGCCTCTTTGCCAAAGACAGGGCATACTGGGTACGCTTCATCTGCCTACAGGGGCAGGCTCAGGAAGTTCCTCCTCCAAGTCCCTCTGTACCTGTGGTGGCGTTGGCAATGGTGGGGGGCTGTGTGGCCCCTCCCCATGCTGTTCCTGCTGCAGTTGTTTCTGCAGGATCATATGGTGTAGCATGGTACATACTATGAACATTTGTCCACATGTAGCTGGGGAGTACTGCAAAATTCACTGGATATGTCAAGGCAGCGGAACCGTGACTTGAGCATCCCAAACACACGCTCTACAATTATCCTGGTTTGTGCGTGTGCCGCATTATGGTGTTCTTGTTCGGGTGTGTATGCATTTCTGATGGGTGTCATCAGCCACGGCTCCAGTGCATAGCCAGCATCCCGCACTAGATGGCCATATGGAATGACCACCCCCCTGGCAAACCCCTGATACAGCTGTGAGGAATGCCAGATGTGGGTGTTGTGATAGTTTCCAGGGCTGCCAGCACACACTTGCATGATAATGCCCTGGGCATTGCACACAACCTGGCAGTTAATGGAGAGGAAGCCCTTGCGGTTTATGTAGACCCTACCCCGCACGCTGGGTAGTGCTTTGATGTGGATGTGTGTGCAGTCTATAGCACCAACTACCTCAGGGTATTCTGCTATACGGTGGAAGAGACGCATACTTCTGGTCAACGCCTCACGGGTGTTGGGAAAATATATGTGCTCATTGGCATGTGGTGATATGGCATCCAGGAACTGGTGGTGTACCCTGGATGCTGATGCTTGTGAGACCCCCATGATATCCCTAGCTGGTCTTTGGAAGGTACCTGTGGCTAGTATTCTTAAGCCTACACATACCTTGGTATCCACTGGGATGGCTTTCCCTCTATTAGCTCTGTGTGTGAGGCATGGCTGGCACAGCTCAACAATTTGCTGTAGATTGTCCCTGTCCACCCTATAGCGCTTTACTATCTCCAGCTCATGTAGGCCCTGGTAGGTTACCCTGGGTCTGTACACTCTTCTCCTCCTCCTCACTATGGGTCGGTTGTCAGCATTTTCCTTCTCACCACCCTCAGCCTCTAGCACATATTGATAGAGTAAAGTGGCAGCAGCCTCTAATATTTTTAGTTAGTTTTGCCAGTTAAAAATCCCCTGTCTGTGTACACCGGTGGTGTAGAGTTTGTGGGGAAAAAACAGTCTAACAGGTGTTTGCATAGTTTATAGTGGTGTTCTGGGCTGTTGCCTGTGCAATTGGCTGATTCTGATACATTCCACCTGCCAGCTATGCTATTTCTCCTTGATTGCTTTCCTACTGCTATTTCCCCTTCCCAGTTTCCTCCTAGTTTAAGCCCTGAGGCACTCCGCACATTCACAGTGCTCAAATGTAAACACTGCTGTTGTTTCCTGTTTTTTTTTTTTGTAGTTTAAAACCTGGTGCGCGCCATGCACACCCATTTAAGCAATGTAAGCAGTGCTAACTCATCCCCTTCCTTAGCTGTGCTTAGCTAAGGGCAAACATGGGTGACTGAGCTCCAATGTGGTTACACCAGGCATTACAAACATCCTTTTCTTGTTTGTTGCTCCTCCTGCCTACATGATCTTGTTCTAGTACCTACATGGTTAGGTGCAGTGTGTGGACTTAGAATATTTTGTGATTCAGGAACATTCCCCTCATTTGCATACCCCAGTGTGTAGGCTGTTAGTTACTGCACTAAAATGCACCCTTTCCACTTGACAACCGGTGCTCCCTGGTATTGTTTACATTCTGCATGCCATAGACTATAATGGCAAAATGCAGATTTACCTTAAAATTGAGTTTTCCCATTTTTTTTGTTTTATTTTCAGCATGATCATGTTTGCACGCCACTGCCCTATGCTTAAATGGCTGAAATCATCCAAAAAAAAGTTTAATTTTCATAAAAATGAAACAATTTTTCATGGCAATGGCCTTATATTTGGCCATTGGCATGAATAATGAACATAATACATGCTTTTTCATGAGCTGTCATGCCTCCGTTTTGTCATTTGCAGAAATGTATTCGGTTAACACAGAGTCCGGGCAGCTTGGTGAATCACTAAATCACCTCATTTGCATGGTTTTCACCAGAAAATGAGGTGATTTGCATGCTGCATGGTTTTCCATGCTAGAACTGTGTAGGGCCACTTGTGCACGTGAAAACAGCACTATCCTGAATCACTCTGCAGCCATTTTCCGTGCAAGAAAGGCTACACTGTTCCTGCATGGAAAAAATGGCTTTGTGAATCTCGGAGTATGTTTTTATGACTAATCTAAAGATAATTACCTAGTTAAGTTACTTACTACCACAAGTCAAGATGGGTGAGTAGTCCTTGTTGTCAGATCCAAGACAGAATACAGAATGCTGAGAGCAATTTCCTACTAATATATAAATCTTATTTCTGAGTTGATTACACAATGACATCACATCTAGTCATCTGACTCTGTTTCCCACACTCACCAATACTAGAAGCTGCTAGGGTTTTAGCACCTATATTTACCATACACACAGATAGAGCTTTGCTCAGATCTCCTGGAAGTCATAAAACCATAAAACACTTCCCTTCTTCCTACAGGAGCTGTAACCTATTCTCTAGTACAGACATTGTGTCTCTGGCTCAATTCAAAATTATGGAATAACATCTTTATGGCTTAACCCATAAAGTAATTTAATTTCAAGAATATTTTACAAAGTCAGGTGGATTAAGGTTAACGTCTTCACTTCAAGTATATGCTGTTACAATGTATGCATTTAAACAGTTACAATAATGCATGCACATCTCTTTTATTTCCAGCAAGGCACAATGCTGACACATTTCAACACAAGCAAATCTCACAAACACATTTTCAGCACAAACATCTGTACAAATCAGTTCGATATGCAAATGCCATATAATTATTTACAAAATTCCAGCTAGCTGTGCTGGCATATGTTACAAATCCACTGCCCTATTTCTCCTGGCATGGCTGGCAGTACCTCCTATTGTCACACTTATCAAGAATTTTCCTATTCTTATCAGAAAGAGTAGGATTGGAATTTAGTGTTTTGCAACAGTGGGATTGACTAACATTATAACTGCTGGGTCAGGTTTGGGAATTATGTATAAAAACTTAAAAGACTGAGAAACTCTACACATCCTGTCCACTCTTTAGGGAAGCAGGTTGACTATCAGGAAAATTACAGACAGTAGTACATGCATCCTCTAAACCAGACAGAACAAAAGGAATGGGAGTAGGTTCAGGAAATTCCTTCTGTAACAACTCAGTATTTTCTGAGGGACTGAGAAACCTCATGTTTTCTCACTGAAAACACTTGTCACACTCTAGCAAAAATCTCAGAGAAATAGAATCCTCCACAAAGAGAATCAGAAACTGAGCTCTCCTCTGAGTCTTAATCAGAAAGCTGAGGTGAAAATCCTTTATCCGTCCCTTCATCTTTCTATTCATTTTAAGAATCTTGAATTTCTTCAGGAAAGAGGTATCCCTTATTTACCAGAATCAACTTTGCAAGAAGGATCAACAGCTGTAATTAAACTGTGAGCCAGACCCAGTAAATTACTCCTGTCTAAGGACATTTGAGAAGGAGTAGACACATGCTAGCCTGCTGTGATGGCAAATGCTGTTTGCTTGATTGTTTTAATTTTTGTGGCTGAAAGAAGGACCAGCCATGGGAGCAATAGTTTTTCCCAGGGTCAAGCCAGAAATGGTTCTTCTTTCCTGGGAAGACAAGTAGCAAATACCTGTAAAAAATCACTTTATCATAGAAAAGCATAGTAAAAACAGTTTTCAGTTATTTTTCCACAATGTTTAAACTGACAAGAAAAATGAGTTCTCCCATTTAAAAGTACAATACAGTCTTGTGATAATCCATCAAAACACAAAACTCCTAGCTTTAAAACACAAACAATACGTAGAAAACAGAAGGTTTTTCCCAAAAGAATGTATCTGAATAGCAAAGGAACAGCACCAAGCCGACCATCAATCCTCAAAGGCCTCAGAGGAGTGTACTCTTCAGCAGCATTACATCTCTGAAGGGCTTCACACACAAACTTGTCTTTTAGTCAGCTCAGCTTGAGCTGCCTGACAGTTTGGGTGTGTGGAAGGTGCCCTGAAGTTTTAAAAGTAGAAGATTTACCCAGAAGCAGAACTCATATCCCTTCATGTCCAAACTTATACTCAGCACTCCAGTTTCAAACCAGGCTTTCATGATTTAATCTCATGGAGTGGTGGTGAAACACTAGGACTGCATTGTAAGTGAAGAGTGCAGAGCCAACGTCAGGCGACTGGGCATGGTGGCTTGATAAGCAGCTAATGACCAGCTGTTCATCCTTAAAAGGAGGGTTTTATAAACTGGTCAGTAGTGGAATGTTCCCTGCTGGAGAGCACATGATTGTCCAAAGACTGAAGGACAAGATTGAAGGTAGCATGCTATTTCAAATGCATTGCTAATGTAAATACATAATGGCATGCAATCTGCATGGAAGAGACAGTATTATACGTTTATGTGCACATTAGAGTGCATGTCTAAGAGGGCTGGAGTCACATAGGGTATAAATAAAAAAAAGTTACACCATCTACATACCGATGGCTGAGATTTTTCCCTTCTCAGAAAGGGTGTGATGCAAACAAGCCAAACTTCTTTTGTAAAGAAAAGGACAATTACAGAGTAATAAAGAATGCTAAAAAAGACCAACAGAGATAGCATGCAGGAGAGTGGTCTGAGTCAGAAGGAATCCTAGCACTGACAACAAATGAAAAGAACTTTATCATTTGATGCTCAAAAAAGTGCCTTTTCTGTGCTGAGAGTTTATGTAGTTACTATATCCTATTATTTTCATAAAACAGGGTTTCCTGCCCCCCCCCCAATTTCCTTCTTCCATTATATGATACTTCGTTGTACTTTAGGGGTTGAACCAATGGGTTCTGAAGTTCAACTGCTGGAGGGGGCAGTATCCTTTAGTTCCTACATGGACACTGTACTGTAATGCCACATCAGTCCAGAACAAGCCAATGATTTTTTTCTGAATTGCTATACCCCTGCAACCTGCCATTCATAATGGAGAAAGTACAGTTGTGTAAAATCTTAATATAACAGTAGGTGTCCTTCTCTGCACTGTTGCAGTATCCTAAATGGAAGAGGTCTCCTTCTCATGACACTCCAATGCTGAGCCAATATACAAAAGCCTAGTGATCTTGTATATGCTGTACATCACCCCTATGCTTCCCACACAGAACTTAGGGTATAAAAGGGACATACAGAAGTAACTACTCAGAACTGAACTGTCCCAGAAAAAAACAGTCTCCACAGGACAAAGGAGTCCATGCACATCCAGAAGAAAATACTGCAGAAGAAAAAAAAGGAAAACCATCAGCTAGAAGGGAATCTAAAACAAAAGCCAGAACATACAAGAGAGGGTTGGACGGAGGGAGTGAATACTGCAGTAGTGCAGAGAAGGACAATTACTGCTAATGGTAAGATATTACACAACTGTACTATGTCCTTCTATATCACTGTTGCAGTATTTTAAATGGAAGGGAGAATAAAAAAGTTGAAGAAACGGAATGGTAGATGGAAGGCTGAGAAGAGCCCTCAACAAACCCACATAAAAAACCTGCTCTGGCTCTAGAAACCACATGTAACTTATAATGCTTAGTAAAGGTATGCACTGAAGACCAAGTAGCAGCTTCAAGGATGGAAGTGGTGTCCAACCCCTTGAAGAAGGCACCAGAAGAAGCAACAGCCCTAATGGAATGAGCTGTAAGAGCAGTAGACAGAGATTTATCATGAAAAGTATAGCAAAATGAAATGGCCTTAGGTATCCAAGAGGAGATGTTTTGCTTAGAAACAGCCAAACCGAAATTACTGGGATGAAAGAAAACAAAAAAACTGATCAATCAGACTTGTGAATGGCTTTAATTTTATCCAAAAAGTACCTGAGCTGTCTGTGCAAATCCAAGGTATGCAGGAACCCCTCACTAGCAGAATGAGGAGAAAGGAAAAAAGAAGAAAGTTGTACTGACTTATTCGAGGACATCTCATTTACCACCATGGGCATAAAAGAAGGATTTACTATAAAGTGACACCCTGTCCTTGTGAGAAAACAAAAAAAAAGAGGAGTGGCCATAAGAGCTTGGAGCTCAGCAACCCTCTGAGCAGATGTAAGAGCCAGCAACAAAACAATCTTCCAGGTACAATGTTGCAAAGAAGCAAAATCTGCAGAGTCAAAAGGAGCCTGAGTCAATTTCTCCAAAATAAAATTAGGGTCCAAAGAAGGAAGAATAGGTTTTCTTGGAGGCCTAATATGTTTGACCCCAAAATGAGAAGCCAAAGGAGGAGTCAAGGGCAGACAAGCAGAAATGGCTGACAAATGGGCCATCACAGAAGAACAGGCCAGACTAGAGTAACTCACACAAACAAGAGAGGACCAGAGGAACCTCCACTGAAAAAGGGTCCTTGTTATGAGCATGGCACTAGACAGAAAATCTTTTCCATTTGAACAGATAAGATTTTCTGGTTGAGGGTTTCCTTACCTCCTGTAAAACTCTTGAGCACATCCTCAGAAAAGAGATGCCTGAAAGGGATCAAAGTCCTTATCACCCACAGTGTCAGTTGAAGAGTAGGCAAGGGAGGATGGGTGAGAGACCCCTTACCCTGCGAGAGGAACTTGTGGTGATTGCCCCTGACCAGATGCATTAAGAGGGGGAACCAGTGCTGTCTTGGCCAAAAGGGAGTCACTAGCAAGATTTTGTGGAGTTTAGCTGAATCTTCTGCAGGACTCTTGGAAGTAGAGTAAGAGGAGGGAAAGCATAAAGAAACATCACCTTCCAGGGATAAGAAAGGGTGTCCATCTTCCATGCCAGGTGACATGACACTCTGGAACAGAAGAGAGGAAGCTGCCTTTGTGGAAGAGAGGATAAAAGATCTATCTGAGGAATACCCCACCGATTGTCAATGTCCAGAAACACATCTTTGTGAAGCATCCATTCATGAGGCTGTGTTTTGGGCATGCTCAGAGAGTCTGTCACTAGATTGCACTCTGAAGTAATGGATACTTCTTGAAGAGTTAATTGATAACTGAGAGCCACCACCCAAGCCCGAAGAGCCATCCAGCAGATGAAGTAAGATTTTGTGCCTCCCTGCTTGTTGACATATCATATCACTGTAGTGTTGTCTGTGTACTCCTTCATGGGGCCTGGAAAGAACATGGGGTGAAAAATCTGTAGAGCCAGAATCAGAGCTCTTATCCCTTTAATGTTGATATGGTCTGACTTCTGATGTGGGGACAAAGACTCTGAACTTTCAGGTGATCAAAAGAAACCACTCACCACATGTCTGAGGCATCAGTGAACAGTTCTTGAGAAGGGACTAGAGGCTGAAAGTGCTGGCCTAGGTTGAGAGCAAACTGTTGAATCCATCACTCAAATTCCTTCTTTAGACAGGGAAGGAGAGGTACACTGAAATCTAGAGGGTGACAATGCTGCAGCCATACTAACTTGAGGTACCACTGAAGCTTCAACCTATGCAGTCTGGCAGGAAGAAGCATTTGGAATAGAAGAGGCCATGAGTCCCAGGGCCTGAAGAAAATCCATGGTTGGCATGTCAGAGGAAGAAGAGACTGAAAGAAGACTGTCAATAACAAAACTTTTGGAATTGGAAGAGAGGCCAACATTGGTACCATCTAGATCCTGCATCTCATATTCACATGATCCTGAGAGGGGAGTCAGGATGAACTTTTGGAAGCTAATAGTGAACCCCAGACTTTGAAGAAGGTTGATGGTGAATGCCAGATCCTGTAACAGGTGACTGGAAGAAGGACAGGTCATCTAAATAAGGGAAAAACTGAATGCCTTGGAACCTGCAGAAAGCAATCACAGGAGCTAGGTATTTTGTAAATATTCTTGAAAGAGCAAAGCAGAGAACTGAAAATGAAAGGAAGACACAGAGAAATTTAAAAGCTTCCTGAAAAGAGGGTGAATAGGGATATGAAGGTAAGCATCTTTTAGATTGAAAGACACCAGAAAAGCCTGGGTTAATAAAAAAGGAAACAGGGTTTGAAGAGTAAACATCCAAAAAGAAGGGACTTTGAAAAAGGTGTTGAGTGGGGAGAGATCCAGAATAGGTCTCCAAGTGCCTTCCTTTAGAGAAACCAGGAACATCCTTGAATAAAAACCTTTTCCCACTTGGGAAGGAGGGAGGGACAAACTGAATG
Organism: Protopterus annectens; assembly: GCF_019279795.1. Lineage (NCBI taxonomy): Eukaryota > Metazoa > Chordata > Ceratodontiformes > Protopteridae > Protopterus > Protopterus annectens. The sequence goes on along the minus strand of NC_056725.1, from coordinate 760,817,246 downwards.
GTTCCTTGGTTCAACAGGGACCCTAGAACCACAAGGAAATGAGGAAGTCACTTGAGAGGAGCTTGGAGAATCCCAGAAAAAGGAGTGAGAGACTTCCATACCATGAAGTAACCCTGACAGATGATAGAAAGAACCCAAGAGTCTGAAGTGATGAGACACCAATTTGGAAGACAAAGGGAAAGCCCAAGGGACAAAGGAACCTGGTCTAAATGAAGGGTGGGTTGAATGGGGGCCTGCCTACCACCCTTTCTTCTCTTGGACACCTGGTGGGGTTGCCTGTGAACAAAAGTATACCTAGCAGGATAATCCCTCTGGAACTTAGGGATATGAGTGACAAAAATATGTTTAAGGTCCTGCAAGGCTTTGCCTTTCTCTTGAAGAGACTTAAACAAGTCAATAGCAGCAGTCCTAAAAAGATGTTTATTATCCAAAGGAGCATCCAACAACCTGGCCTTAATTCTCTCAGGCAGAGACTAGAGACAAAGCCAAGAATAATGCCTCATGACAGGCCCAAAAGCTGGAGTCCTGGAAGAGGCATCAGCAGCATCATGGTTACACTTAATAGAATGACAAGCCACTTGAGAAGTAGAACCTAATATAGATAAGGCAGAGGATTTGCCTTCAGAATCAGAGAGGACAGAAATAACCTGACAAGCCTGAACAATCAAGACCAGAAGTATACCTGATCATGTGGGTCTGGTAATATACAGCCCTGAAGGCCAAAGTAGAAGCACTGTAAACTTTCTTACCAGTCTTCTCCATTGCCCTACTATCCTTATCAGAAGACAAAAGTTTGGATGAGGGCAAAAGCTTAGAAGGTTTGTCAGATGAGACTGGCACCACAACAGGATCAGCAGAAGGGCATTTAAATAAAAATTGAGAATCCTCAGGAACCTTATAGAACCTACCCGGTTTCTTAGCAGTAGGAGGCTGAGAATCAGGAGACTTGGAAGCAACAATGAAAGTATCTAAAAAGGCAGCCAACACAGGAGGATCTGATGATGGTTTAGGAGTATCCATCTCAAGTAACTCATAATATTTTGTGAATATCAGACACTTTAGAATAATCCCACTTAAAGTATTTCATCATGCTAGCAATAGTGTCCCCAAAGGACAGTTCCTCAAAATGAGACTCCTCTCCATCAGGACTATAAGGCAAAAGTGAAGGCAACTGTAAAGAAAAGAACCAAGACCCCTCATCGGACACTGAATCCTATCTGTGGAATCCAGTTCCCTAAACCATTTAGAAGGGGTAGAGGTCCAAGGAAGAGCAGGTACCAAAACCCCTTGAGGAGGCTTTAGGGCCATCAAGGCAGAAAACAAGCCCTAAATAAGCTCTTACCATTCCCTTTGAGGATTATTAGGATGGACTGAAACATGCTTCAGTTTTTGTCTTTTCTTGGAAGGGGCATCAGCTCTAAAAATACTGGAGGTTCCAACCCTTGCAAGATTTGATAAAAGAACCAAGAACCTCTTCCTGACCAATATCTGCAGAATCCCTCTAGGACCCTCCAAGATAATCAACTGTGGTTCCCTCTTGACATCTGGAGCAGACACCTGCAAAGCCTTAGAGGATGTGTAAAAAGACAGATCCATGCTGGCCTCTGTCAGGGTCGCAGCAGAGGAATCTGAAGTAGATGCCAAATGACCTACAGGGCTATTACCCAGTTCTAGAAGGATGTCTGGTGGAGGCTGGACAGCTAAAGAATCCACCCAAGACTTCTTGGACTTCTTCTTCCCTAGCAGGAGCATCTTGGGGTTAAAGGATTCTGGGCTAACTGTTTAAGCCATTGGTTTTCAAGATAAGTGGTCAGGGAAGACAAATGGCTTCTAAGTGTCTTAGGCACAAATGCTTACAGATACTACAGGAGGTAAGATTGTTGGAAGAACCAAACAAAAAAGTCACTATTCATAATGAAAATTAAGGGGGATTTGTCTCCTACACTGACATTTACCCTTCATGGATGACATGAACTCTAGGTAGCAAAAAAAAAAAAAAATACAAAATCAAGAAAAGTAAAAAAAAAAAAAAAAAAACAATGGGGCACTTATCTGGTGGCTAAGTACAGCGAAAAGGCATTCAGACCGACTAGCAGTAATAGCGTTCGAACTGGCAGCAAAGAAATTCTGGGTAGTTAAGTCCTTACATACCTTTTATGTCCTACATTCTGTGTGGGCAGCAAAGGGGGACATACGATCCATACAAGATCATTAGGCTTTTCTATACTGGCTGAGAGTTGGGCTGCCATAGGCAGGCGATCCCTTCCATTTAGGATACTGAAACAGTGATAAAGGACACCTGACTTGATGACAACTTTGATTCTTTTTTAGTGGCTATTATCTCCCCCATGTTCTCCATTATTCAGTACCTTCATTGGAACAGGATAGAGGATGGGATGATGATGTTTAAGTCCCAGAGGCTTTGAAGGAATGGCCATCTCCTGTAAGTATGTGATAGACAAAGAACCAAACTATGGATAACTCTTCATCTGTCATCCACCCATTTTTGTGAGAATGTTTATTCAGTGTTTGAAAGACTAACCCCCTACCTAGTTTGGTTTAATATTATATTTCACCGAAAGCTACAAAACAATACATTTTAAACCATAGAAATGCATACTTACAACACCAATGACTAACTCTTTTCAGAAGACAATATATACCCAAAGTAAATGGGGGGCTATGCCCCCCACCTCCCTAACTATATATACTAACTTCAGGATCGCACTACAGTGGGGAAAAGGGCATATACCTTTTACTTGCCTTACAGTACTCTACAATCTGCTAGTACTTCACTTCAATGAAATGAGATTCGATGAAATGAGTTTTCAGTAATTTGAGCTTTCAGCAATTTGGTCAGGGTGAATTCAAATTCAGTGAAATGAGCTTTCAATGAAACAAAGTAGACCCATATAAGTTATATATATATATATATATATATAGATATATATATATATATATATATATATATATATGTGTGTGTGTGTGTGTGTGTGTGTAGATATATATATATATATATATATATATATATATATATATATATATATATATATATATATATATATATATATAGATATATATATGGGTCTACCTGATAGCACCGCCACGTCAAAACACCGACAATGAAATAACCAACACGAAAAAAATGAAAAAAAAAGTTCAAAAACATGAAACTTCACATGCCCGACAAACCAAAATCCCGACAATCAACAAAACAAATACCTTTCCCGAAAAACGCACACACAACACATGCACACCAAAAACCTTAGAAACCTACACTAAACCTTACATATGCGCACACTATTTTCTTTTTTAACTTTTAAAATAATCATAGATTTGTCTTTAAATTAAAAGTTTTATTTCATATTTTACAGCAAAAAACTGACAGACATTTGCTTAACAGAATAAAACCATTTCACATTGAAAACAAACTTGGCGTGAGCAACAGTAAACTTCTGTTCCCCTGAAACTCACATTTATTGAAAATGCATCTAGAAATTTATTAGAATGCAAGTGACATAATAGGATTCATAGTCAGTAAACACACAAATAAGAAAAAGGCAGCGCAGGCAGACAAAAAGAGCTTCTTCAAGCAAAATCCACAAAACGATGTTCACCAACGTTTGAATGATGATCAAGAAACCTTCAAACCACACCACGTGGAAACGCTAAAGCAGCTTTTTCATTTTTTACCAATGTGTCCAAACTTCTCAGACAAACACTGGCTTTCCGCCAAACATTTATGAAGTTTGTGAACATTGTAAACATATTATAAAAATTTTATATAAATACAAGAACCATAATGATTTTTTAAAAACATGTTTGTATATATTTGTATAAAAATGTATATATATGTAGGTGTTTAAGAAATGCATTTAGGTCTTAAAAAATAGAAAACCTATATTTTATTCTTTCCTTTGCTTTGTTTGACATAACTTGATTTAATGTACTTTAATTAATGGTTACCTTATATGCATTATAAGAAGTTTTTTTTCATTAATTTGATATTAATTTAAAATAATGAATGTAATTTGTGATTTAAATAAAATTCTAATCCTTTGTTAGTTATCCTTAGTTTTTAATATTTCAGTTACCTAAGTAAACTTTTTAATTTTAATATACAGGTAATAGAGCAAACTTCGTTGAGACCTGGGTCCCTACAAGATGTCAATCGAAGTTGCCACTCTAGTTCTTTCTTTTCAAGGTACAATCTCAACAGGTTTTCGTTTATCAAGTTCATGGGATTAACTTGTATTTGGTCAATGACCATAAATTTAAATGTATGCCCTGTATTTGTTGTACAATGTCTTGCCAGGGCATTCTCTTCTTTGTTTTTCTTAATAGCATAGGTGTGTTCGTATACTCGGTCTCTAAGGCATCTGTCCATTTTCCCTACGTAGAATGATGGACATTGTTCACACTGGGCCAAGTACGCTACTCTTTTGCTGTTACAGTTACAGTTGTTCCTTATGCTATAAGTTTCTTTCCTGATGGTAAATGTGTCCGCAGTGGTTATATAACTGCAGTATCTACATGAACCACATTTCTTAGTGCATCCCTTCCCTTTGGTAATGTAGTTGTTTCATGTTCTTACCTCTTCTGTATATGATAATGGGTCCATAGTTAAAAGTCTAATGATAGACTAGACCAGTATTTTCTAACTGTGTGGCAAATCTGGGATGCTTCTGGACAAAACGTAAAAATAAATGCTGTATTGTAATTCCTATTGTTCTCTTCTATTGTCCAGAATGGTCTTCTATATTGGACCCTTCTGTCACAGGGTTGACAACACAATGATTACAGTTGTTTTGGGGGCAATTGTCAAAATCGCTTTATAAATTCCTTTCTTCCTTTTTTCTATAACTTATGTGAGAACATTAAATGTAAGTTGTCACATTCTGTGTCAAAGTCCTGATTTAAGGTGGTCATTTTAGCTGCCCTCACAAGTTGGACCTTTACCACCGATTTCTTTTGGTGGAGGGGGTGTTGACTGGAAAAATGGAGGTAGGTATTTGAAAAAGTTTTCTTTCTATGTATTTTGGATGTATACCCTTGTGTAGTTTTGTTCAATTCGATATCCAAAAAAGTGACTGTAGTTTTGTCAAAATTCATTGTAAACTTAAGAAAATCTGTAGTAGCTGTAAATTTATCAACTAATTCTTTAGCTTCTTGTAAGGATGAAAATATCATCCAAATACCTTCTATACATATAGATATCAGAACTCCAAGGCTGATTTAGAACATGTGTTGTTTCCCAATGGCCTAACACCAAGTTTGCAAAGCTACCCCCACTGGAGAGCCCATTGCTACACCAGTCTTCTGCAGGAATAGTTTATCTTCAAAAGAAACAAAGTTGTTTTTAAGTATACAATGTAAAAGTTTCCCTACTACACTGCATTCATTTTGTGTAGCTCCCTTAGTTTTGATAAACTCCACTACCCATTGGGTCCCCAAATCTTGTGGAATACATGTGTACAAATCGCAGATATCTATAGTCAAAAAGTTAAGGGAAGGATCAAATATAATATTCTGTAGGTCATCCAAAAAAGACCATGAATCTTTTAAAATATGCTCTTGAGTTCCCACATATTTTTTCAGAATCGAATCTACAAATTTAGCACAAGGGTATGTTATCGACTGCCTTGCATCTACGGTGGATTTTCCAAATTTTTGTTTAGTTTGGGAGCTGGGATAGTTAGGTAGTGATTTTGCTCTACACTAATTAGTCCTTCTATATACAAGTCATTAATGATTGATTTTATGTTGTGATGGGCCTGATTAAGTTCATTCCTGCTAGTGGTTTCGTAAGTATCTTTCTCTAACAATGCTAACATTAACTTGGAATATTCCACATTGTATACCACAACAAGTCCCCCTCCCTTGTCAGGCTTCATGAGTCTTATTGGTAAATTTCTAAGGGAAAGTAAAAGACTGCTTTCTTCCTTAGTAATATTGTTAGCATTTTGATTCCTTCGATGTCTTTTAATTATGTTTCTGAACTCATTTTCACATAAATATTCATACATACATAATAAAGGATTTTGTGGCGGGTTAAAGCTACTAGTCACCCGTAAATCATTTGTGGTACCATTCAAGTTCCCAAACATAATGTTCAAGTTTAATTTACGCATAAACATCTTGAAATCAATTAAGAGTTCTACTATGTTACAACCACTAGTAGGTACAAATGTTAGCCCCTTAGCAAAAAGTTGGTTTGGTTAAATAAAAGGTTTCTTGATCATCATTCAAACGTTGGTGAACATCGTTTTGTGGATTTGGCTTGAAGAAGCTTGTCTTTTGTGCTCCAGTGCCTGCTCCTTCTTATTTGTGTGTTTACGGAGTGTGCTGCATTTCTTCAAGTTCTCGGTTTGTCCAGGAGGGCCGGTTACCACGCACCAAGGATGAATATCTCAGTAGAAGGAGACTGTCATTCACAGGGTAATTTAACCCAATTACTTGAACTTATTAACAAGTGCTTAGACAGGCTAACCGAAAAGGTGGATAGCGTGAGCACATTTAGTCAGAACCAGACTGTTGCAGCTTCTCCTAAGAACTCGAATCCTAATACAGTACAAGTAAATGGAACAAATAAAGAAAACGGAACATCGCTATCGAATAATCAACTAGGAGAGCGTAACCAGGGGAATATGAGGACTCTGCATGACACTTTCGATACTGGGAATTGGCTCAATGAGGAACTTACTTTTGATGGCCAACAAAACTCCGGTTCTGATGAAACTGATGGAGCAAGTAAGTTCAGTTTAACAGAAAAGCTTAAATTATTTGACAACAACTTATTTAAAATGAAAAAAGCACAACTAGAGTTGAACTATTTAAATAAATGCATTAAAGAGGGTATAGTACCCAAGGGTCTCAGACTATTCTCTTACCCGAATGGTCTTGAATTCGGGTCAAATTTTTTCAATGAACTAACAGGGCTATACAATAAGCATGGACTGGAAATTTTAGTGTGTATGACCAAGCACTACCAAATAGCTTTGGAGTCTCTGACTAGGGAAACTACAGCCCTAGAAAAAGAAATCAAAGATGACTTTGATTTCCATCGATATGGGTATGAATTTGAAAGAACATTGGCAAGTATTGCCCAACAGATGTTAAAACTTAAAGCTACAAAACTTAAGAAATTAAATAGAGACTTAAAAGCTTATAGGGAAGGGTTGGCCTTCCCTAAACCTCCTAGTTCATCAAATAAAACTGGGAAACCCAAGAACAACTACAATTTTAACAAACCCCGTGATCTGGGAAGGTACACTACAAGAAGTAATGGCCAAGGGTACATTGAAAATGCTCAAGACCCAGTTTTGGACTTTGAGAACACCGAAAATGACTGTGTAATAGAAGAGATAAATGTTCAAAATGACAATCCTGACACAGGGGATGACGCAGACTGGCAGTTAGAAGAACAACACCAACAACCCCAACATCAAAAAAACTACAGGGGGGAAGGGGGGCCAACTGGAGACCACAACCAGTCCCTGGACCGAGGAGACAATACAATACCCGGAGCATGAACAAACAGTGGAATTGACTTTATTAGAGACTATAACAAACCAAACTGGGGATTTTAACATATATAACTACACTGGATGTTATATTGATAAAACCCTAGTTGAACTTTTTGCTAAGGGGCTAACATTTGTACCTACTAGTGGTTGTAACATAGTAGAACTCTTAATTGATTTCAAGATGTTTATGCGTAAATTAAACTTGAACATTATGTTTGGGAACTTGAATGGTACCACAAATGATTTACGGGTGACTAGTAGCTTTAACCCGCCACAAAATCCTTTATTATGTATGTATGAATATTTATGTGAAAATGAGTTCAGAAACATAATTAAAAGATATCGAAGGAATCAAAATGCTAACAATATTACTAAGGAAGAAAGCAGTCTTTTACTTTCCCTTAGAAATTTACCAATAAGACTCATGAAGCCTGACAAGGGAGGGGGACTTGTTGTGGTATACAATGTGGAATATGCTAAGCTAATGTTAGCATTGTTAGAGAAAGATACTTATGAAACCACTAGCAGGAATGAGCTTAATCAGGCCCATCACAACATAAAATCAATCATTAATGACTTGTATATAGAAGGACTAATTAGTGTAGAGCAAAATCACTACCTAACTATCCCAGCTCCAAGGATTCCAAAAATTTTTGGCATCCCCAAACTCCACAAAAATTTGGAAAATCCACCCTTTCGTACTCTGGTAGATGCAAGGCAGTCGATAACATACCCTTGTGCTAAATTTGTAGATTCGATTCTGAAAAAATATGTGGGAACTCAAGAGCATATTTTAAAAGATTCATGGTCTTTTTTGGATGACCTACAGAATATTATATTTGATCCTTCCCTTAACTTTTTGACTATAGATATATGCGATTTGTACACATGTATTCCACAAGATTTGGGGACCCAATGGGTAGTGGAGTTTATCAAAACTAAGGGAGCTACACAAAATGAATGCAGTGTAGTAGGGAAACTTTTGCATTGTTTACTTAAAAACAACTTTGTTTCTTTTGAAGATAAACTATTCCTGCAGAAGACTGGTGTAGCAATGGGCTCTCCAGTGGGGGGTAGCTTTGCAAACTTGGTGTTAGCCCATTGGGAAACAACACATGTTCTAAATCAGCCTTGGAGTTCTGATATCTATATGTATAGAAGGTATTTGGATGATATTTTCATCCTTACAAAAGGGCAAGAAAAAGAAGCTAAAGAATTAGTTGATAAATTTACAGCTACTACAGATTTTCTTAAGTTTACAATGAATTTTGACAAAACTACAGTCACTTTTTTGGATATCGAATTGAACAAAACTACACAAGGGTATACATCCAAAATACATAGAAAGAAAACTTTTTCAAATACCTACCTCCATTTTTCCAGTCAACACCCCCTCCACCAAAAGAAATCGGTGGGCAGCTAAAATGACCACCTTAAATCAGGACTTTGACACAGAATGTGACAACTTACATTTAATGTTCTCACATAGGGGCTACCCAATCACATTTTTGGAGGGAATTTTTAAAGAAGTTATAGAAAAAAGGAAGAAAGGAATTTATAAAGCGATTTTGACAATTGCCCCCCAAAACAACTGTAATCATTGTGTTGTCAACCCTGTGACAGAAGGGTCCAATATAGAAGACCATTCTGGAGTAGGGTCAGAGACAGTTACAACAATAGAAGAGAACAATAGGAATTACAATACAGCATTTATTTTTACGTTTTGTCCAGAAGCATCCCAGATTTGCCACACAGTTAGAAAATACTGGTCTAGTCTATCATTAGACAGCTATGGACCCATTATCATATACAGAAGAGGTAAGAACATGAAACAACTATTAGAAACAAAGGTCCACATTACCAAAGGGAAGGGAGGCACTAAGAAATGTGGTTCATGTAGATACTGCAGTTATATAACCACTGCGGACACATTTACCATCAGGAAAGAAACTTATAGCATAAGGAACAACTATAACTGTAACAGCAAAAGAGTAAACAATGTCCGAACACACCTATGCTATTAAGAAAAACAAAGAAGAGAATGCCCTGGCAAGACATTGTACAACAAATACAGGGCATACATTTAAATTTATGGTCATTGACCAAATACAAGTTAATCGATTGACATCTTGTAGGGACCGTTTGCTCTATTGCCTGTATATTAAAATTAAAAAGTTTACTTAGGTAACTGAAATATTAAAAACTAAGGATAACTAACAAAGGATTAGAATTTTATTTAAATCACAAATTACATTCATTATTTTAAATTAATATCAGTACCTTTAGAAAATTAATGAAAAAAAACTTTTTATAATGTATATAAGGTAACTATTAATTAAAGTACATTTAATCAAGTTATGTTAAACAAAGCAAAGGAAAGAATAAAATATAGGTTTTCTATTTTTTAAGACCTAAATGTATTTCTTAAACACCTACATATATATACATTTTTATACAAATATATACAAACATGTTTTTTAAAAAAATCATTATGGTTTTTGTATTCATATAGAATTTTTATAATATGTTTACAATGTTCACAAACTTCATAAATGTTAGAAGCCTTTTTATAAAGGTCTCTTATAATATGAGTTTTTAAATAACCCGTGTTACTAAATTTGGGATTATAAAACCTGGTTTTATAAAATTTAAAATTCGTTTTTTATACAAATTTATATTTTAATTGAAGATGAACTTTTTTAGTAGTATAAGATGCTTTGGTACAACATTTAATGTTGTTAATGTTGTCAAGGAAAAATGCATCGTTGTCTTTAGAAGGCACATACTATCTCTTTAAAAAATTGTGTATTTGATGACATCATAATGTTTTTATATTTAAACATAGACTGGCGGGAAAGCCAGTGTTTGTCTGAAGAAGTTTGGACATTGGTCTAAAAAGCAGCTGCTTAGGCGTTTCGTAACTTAGTTTGGTTAAATAAAAGGTTTCTTGATCATCATTCAATGGATTTGGCTTGAAGAAGCTTGTCTTTTGTGCCTGCTCCTTCTTATTTGTGTGTTTACGGAGTGTGCTGCATTTCTTCAAGTTCTAGGATTCATAGTCAGGCAGCATATAGTGAAGCACTAATTACTGGCTGTTGAAGGGTGCAAGAATTCAAAAGACAGACATGTAATGCATTTGCCAACAGCTTGAGATAGCCAAGTCGATGCAAGCATCCATTTAAAGGGGAAGGCCAGGAGCACCATCTGGGGAAGTGACTAATTCAGAGTGAAACAGTAGAAAAATAAATTGGAATCAAACCACGCACTAGAGAAGCAGCTCATAAACACCTCATAGCTTTACTCCTCTGAACTAAGTATCAGATAGACAGACTGTTGTAACCCAGTACAGTGCATTTCATGCACCCTTGTGCCTGGAAAGAAATGAGCTAAATTGGAAATGTATGCAAGCATTCACATTCCCAATTGATCTAAAGCAGTGCCTGGTTAAGTGATGTGCTCAATGTCACACAACAGGTAAATGAAAGAGGAAAGATTCTGACCCTGCACCCTTTCCACAGAAAGTAGCTCATTAACAAGTAAATAATTTAGTCCTCTGGATTAACTGTCAGAATAACTAACTGCATAAATCCTTTAAAGTTCAGTCTTGAAGAGAAGACTGTAACACAGTAATATGCAACAGCTACATAATGGATGCTGAAGGTTAGACAGTTCTGATCAGTAATCCAAATAATACAGACTATGTGACCTTTCAACAAAATACCATCTATCCCTGGAGACTTTCCTGCAGATTGGTTATATAACACCATTTTTGTCTCATCTCCTCCTAATTGTTGAGCCTCATCCACCTCTAACCTTGGACTATTTAAGTCTTCCATAAATTCCATTATTCTTTAGTGCAATGAATGAAGCAAAGCAATTAAAGACATAAATGTCCCAACAAATTATATTAAGAAATAATCAGCTTTCAGCAGGGAATATTACTTATAGGTGTGGATTGGAATTTGATTTGCAATAATGAGGATAAATCTGGGTAAGGCCTAAAACAGAAAAATTTAACAAAAGAGGGTAGATTTCCGAAGAACTTTATGCAAATATTTGATATTCAAGACGTGAATGCAGTAGTAGAAACTCAGAGAGAATTTACATAATATGCCCCAAAGTGCAATAAGTGGACTAGACTAGATAGAAATTATATTTCACAGGAGCATGCGCATTTAATTCAAAGCTTCCACACACATCCAATAACTATTTCAGATCATGCAGCAATAAGAACTTAGATAAAAATGCAAAGTAATGAAGTAAAAATGAAACAATGGCACTTCCCCACCTACTTGTTAAAAAGAGAGAAATTTAAGGAATGGGTAGTATAAATTATTCAGGACTTACTAGGGAAGATAGAAAGGACTCCAGAAGCAATATCTAGAGAGTGGAATAAAATGAAAGAAGAATTAAAAATATGGTAGAAATAAAAGAAAAAGAGATCTGGTTAACAAGTTTGTTTGTGTCTTTCGGCTTTTCCCGGTTAGGGGTCGCCACAGCGGAACTCCGGTCCGCTAATGATTGGCAGTAGAGTTTTACATGCTGGCTTGCCGGGCCTAATGCACAACCTTCAATGAAGGAACGCCCGTTCACGCATGTCGCCACACAGAAGACGCTCTGAGAATCGAATGGGCAATGTCTAAATCTGGTTAACAAGTAATGAGGATTATTTAGAGGGGCTGACAAAGTTTAAAGTATTGCAGAATAAGGGGACTCTCACAGAACAAGAAGAGATGCAACTGCAGAGTACTGAAGAAAAAATGAGCGACTACCTAGATGATATGCATGAGTTTATAAAGACTGGTGTTAAGTAACTGTTTTTTTTTTTATAATAACTCCAGAATGTAGAAAGGGTTGTTGCCAGACTTAGGGATCTATTTACAAGAAAAGTAACCAGACATCCAATAGAGTTATTAGAAAAATTTTGGAAATTTTATGAAAATTTGTATAAAGCAGAGAAATGGGTAAATCAAGAAAAAGCACAAATGGAAATATTTATGGAAGAGTCAAACAGTCCAAGGTTAGAGGCAGATGAGGCTCAGCAATTAACAGTTAAGACAGGAAGATATGAGACAAAAATGGAATCATATAACCAATCTGCAGGAAAGTCTCAACTGATAGATGGTATTCTGGTAAAAGATTGGAAACTAGGAGGGAAGAAAGTGATAAAGTTCTAGAAGGTTTTGTTTAACAGTTTATTAAAAAGAGAGAAAGCACTAATATCCTGAGGGGGATGTGGTGATTGTAATACCTAAAGACAGTAAAGATGTATTAGATACAGCTTCATATAGGCTCATTTAAATTTTGAACCATATTTATAAAATGTTTATGTCTATAATGGCTAAAAGAATGGCAAAGGTGTTCAAAACTTGATAGGTATTGATCAATGTGTTTCTGCAAAGGGGAGGCAAATATTTGACAGCATTAACAGAGCAATGATGATCCAGAGGGAAGCAGAATGTAAGAAACTACTGTGTTATTGGTAGATCTTCATGCAGAGAAAGCATTGAGCAGAATAAGCTGGGATTAAATGAGTAGGACAGTGAAAGCATTTGCATTCCCTGATAAAATAATAAGGCTAATTAGAGTATATATGAGGGATCAAAAGCAAAAATTAAAGTGAGAGGATTCCTCTCTCATAAGTTGTGTCTGAATAGAGGAACAAGGCAGGAGTGTCCTCTAACCCATTAGTTAATTGTGTTATATTTAGAACCATTGGCAAAGAAAATAAGGAACTCAGAAATTCAAGGATATAATTGGTATGGTAATTAAGAAAAGTTGGCTTTGTTTGTATATGACATTATTTTGTACCTGATAAAACCATAGAAGGGAATTCTCAGTATTGTGGAACATTCTGAGACAGTTCCAAGTTTTTTTTTCTGGATATAAAATTAATGGCCATGAAAAACAAAGGCTATAGCTCTAAACCATATACCCATTTATGAATTGGTTCAGTAATACCCATATGTATGGGAACATTATAAAAAGAAATGTTTAGGAGTATGGGTTAAAAAGTATTCTGTTATGGCAGCTAAGGATATATGGAAAGAGACTGAAAAAATGGTACAAAAACTGAGAAAGTAGAGGCTATTGACTGTGGATATGGATAGCAAGCTACAACAAGTAATAATATTTTAGTTCCTTTAGTTTTATACACAGGATAGGCATATTTTATTAACCAGAGAAAAAGTTGTGGATAGTAATTAATAAACAGGTGATGGATTGTATCTGGGAGGGAAAGAAGGCAAGAGTCAAGTGGGATAAGCTGATCCTTCCAACAGAACAAGGTGGTTTGGGATCACCTGATTTGAAGGGATATTTTAGAGCCACACAGTTTCTTATCCATAACAAAAGCAGAAAGCCAAAACTCACAGTGGAAAGGAATGATGGTGAGGCAGGGGGTAAATTCAAGAAATAAGGACAGAGTAGAACTCTGGATGTAGATTCTTAGGGGAATAATGACAGTCATACAAAATATTATATTCATAAAGTAACATTAAGTATGGTAAGAACAAAGCCAGCATGGGAATGGAAAATGAGATTCTGTTGATAGGGGTGGCAGAGAATAAGTAAGAGGATGCTGGAATTTACTAAAGGAAGCTGGAAAAGGAATCAAGGTATTGGAAACAAATAGAGAAGAAAAGATGATAGAATGGGAAGAGGCCAAGAAGACATTTTGGACTGCAGGCTACAGACTGTTTTCTCTATCAGGGATTGATAATAGAGTATAGGCAAAGAGAAAGGGATAGGGGAATCTAAAGTGAAACACCTGCACTGGTTGAGTTTGATCTGAATCTAGAACAGAAGTTAATGTTAGAAAAGGGAGAATTAGTACAGCATATAAAATATTGCAAAACAACTATAAAAATCAGAGGAGGTCAGAAAAGAGAAAGCAATTCGTAAAGAAACACTGTGAGGACATATATATGACTCCCAAATAAGCAACAAAGTCTAGAATATTTAGGATTTTTGCTTGGAAGTGTTTGCATAGGTACTTTTATACCTCAAGCAGACTCAAAGATTTTTTTCCTTAGGTAGATGGCAAATGCTGGTGGTATGATGAAAAAGACAGAGGTACCTGGAAACATATGTTTTCAGACTGTAATGAGTTAGCAGACTTTAAGAATTCCCTCTTGAGTATTCTGTCCAGAATACTGTGTGAGTAAATGAGTGTAACTAAGGAAATTCTTATTATTATTATTAAATTGTTAAATTTAATTCTGGTGACTGCCAAAAAAGCAATTATTAGAAAATAGAAATCAAAGCCTAAATCAACCATACTTGAAGTACTGAATAGTGTAAAAAGGTAATAACCCAAATAATGAGTGCTGAAAGCAGGCCAACCACTGAGTATGAAAAAATATATAATGTTTAATCAGCACACGACATATGAAGTACAAAAAACTCATAACATCAAAAAACAAGCATCAAACATTTAATGCTTTTGTCCCTCACTGGTGACTTCATGAGAATGACACTTCGAGTTACATCACTTCCTTTTATAACTTCTAAATCACCATATTAAAAAAAATAAAGAACCCATCATTGAGAATCATATGAAAATACCACAAGTTCATGTTGTGTTTAAAAATCCATAAAATACAAACATCCTAATTAGACATCTGTGGAATCCTATGTAGTAAAATGTAAATTGTTAAGTAAAAGTGTAAATATAAATATGTATATATATATATGTGTGTGTGTGTGTGTGTGTGTGTGTGTGTGTGTGTGTGTGTGTGTGTGTGCGTGAAGATGAAAGTAAGCATGTGTTTTCTTAAAAAGTTACAGTGTTCAAACCAAGTTATATCAATACATAACCCTAGATCCTGACATATAAATAAAATCCATAACCTCAATTATAGTTTAGCTGCTTTTAGTCTGAGTATTGATTGCATGGAAATGTTTTCATTCAAGCTAGGTGGTATTGCAGCATTCAGTCAAAGCTACCACATTAATTCTCTATACTTAAGTCAATTCTCCCATTCCCCTTCCCTAGGTTTCTTGTTCAGGATTTCTAGAATTCCGAACCCAGACCTACTGAAACTATTATAAACCTCAGTATGGTCAGCTGGAGCATTATTTACATTCTTTTTTAATATGTCATAATTATGTCCGTAAATTATCTTTCTAATATTCTTCTCAGTATGTAAACTATCTCATCCTAGACATTTTGCTAAATATATCAGTCCAGAGGAAGCACAATTACCACCATTGATAAATTACCCTTGAATGTAAACCATTTTTAAGACAATGCCGTTTGCAGTATCCATATTTTGATGCAGTTCAAACTTTTGTTCCACCCCCATCATACTTCTTAGGTCTTTTCAATAACTTCTTAAAATTTGGTAAGGTCTTATTAATAATAGGTTCTTCATCCACAATTCTGTATACCTCCTCATTTCCTTTAATGAACCCCAAATTCACACACAGTATAATTTTTATATCATTTGAACATTCATTGAATGTCACTATACATACCCTTTCAAAATTATCCTTACTATATGTGTCATCAGAAGGAATGTTTTCTATCCCTATGGATCATTTCATTAGTGTTTACTAGGCTAACAACCACAAGGGCCTTTTTAAGCCTAGCCATGCATCCCAAATCTCTGACAAGTTCTGATATCCTTGATAAGTGTAAGCATAGGCCTGGAAGATGAACCATTTACAGGTTACCTGGGTCCATTAAAGACATAGGTGCCAAACCAGGGATACATTTTTGGTTTCCCATCCGATTGTCCAAGTTGCACTTAAATTGGGTTAGAGAGGAACTCTGCTTCACATGGATGAGCAGCCTGTTACATACATGGGGTAGTCACTGGGATACATACCTATCTCTCCAGCAGGTCCTATTTATATCACAGGCAAGGTTTAAGTCCTTAGAATGGGTAATTCTGGTACTGCTTGTTTTGTGGATATGCAGAAGTTCCATGAGAGTGGGGTCTGACAATGCCCTGCATGCCAGGCATAGTTCTTCCCTCAAAAGCCTGTATGAGACAGAATACAGGGATAGGGCCTTGAGGTAGTCTGCATAGGACATTTTACTTACACCCTGTATTATTTTAGTGAGGAACCTCTGTGGGCATTCCAACTGTTGGATATGCCTTTATTAGCCCTAAAAGAGGCTTTACGTTTATCCCCTATGATTCCTTCATACCCTACCATTTCCTTTGAGTAGCCTCTTTTAATGAACATGAATTCTAATTTGTTAATTTCCTCATCTAAATCTTCTCGTGTAGAAGTCATGATTGTCACTCTTATACTGTGACTCTTTATTAAATTCTTTTTTAAAGATAAAAAGATGTAAGCTGAAGTAGTTCAGGTAGGAGTTGCTGAATGCTGGTTTTCTAAAAATCCTTGATTTAAAACCTTCTTCTGTATCTTTTAAAGATACATCTAAATAATTAGCCTTCTTTCTATCATAAGTATAGGTAAACTTTAAAAAACTAATCGAATTATGTAAAAAAAGATTTAAATTCATCAATTTTATCATCTGATCCATCCCATAATATAAATATGTCATCTAAAAATCTTAACTATAATTTAATATTAGTAACAAATTCTGAAGTAATTGTTTATTTTTTTCTTTTTCCCATTTTAAAAGAACCATATTTGAGTTTATATTCAGGAATCCCATCTTCTTAATAAATCATGGAACATTTTAGGAAGGCTAACCCCAGAACTGTGGAAGCTTGGTTTAGGTTTCCTCACAATTGATGTGGCAGATCTTTTTAACACTATCCCTAAAGATGATGGGTTATTATTATTTCAGGATATGCTAACTGAGTGTGAATTTTTAAATGGAGAAAACATAAGAGTTTTAATGGATTTTGCTAACATAAATTTGGAAAACCACTTTACATATATTTGAAGGACAAATGTTTAAGCAGGTGAAAATGAGTTGCAATGGGGGCTGCTTGCACCCCCCTTCTATGCAAATATTGTTCTTCTAGCATGGGAAAAAGAAAATAAATTACTTCAGAATGTTTTAGTAATATTAACGTATAGTTAAGATTTGTATATGAGATGGATCAGACAACAAAATTGAATTTATATATTTTTACATAATTTGATTAGTTTTTTTTTCAAAGTTTCCCTATACTTATGATAGAAAGATTGTTAATTATTTAGATGTATCTTTAGAACTTACAGCAGAAGGTTTTAAATAAAGGATTTTTAGAAAACCAGCATTCAGCAGCCTCAACCTGTACCACTCCAACTTTCATCTTTTTTTTCCTTTAAAAGGAATTTAATAAAGGGCCAAAGTATAAAAGTGGCAAAAATGACTTCTACTTGGAAAGATTTAGATGAGGAAATGAGCAAATTAGAATTCATGTTTATTGAAAGAGGCTACCCAAAGAAAATGGTAAATGCTAATATCAAGGATGTGAAGGAATCATGGGGGATAAAAGGTAAAGCCTCTTTTAGGGTTAGTATCCATATAGGGTTAGAAAAAATTCCTTCTGATGATACATAAGGTAAGGATAATGCTGAAAGGGCATGTATAGTGACATTCAATGAATGTACAAATGATATAAAAATATACTATGTGTGAATTGGAGGTTTATTAAGGGAAATGAGGAGGTATATAGAATTGTGGGTGAAGAACTCATTTTTATTAATAAGACCTTACCAAATTTTAAGAAATTATTGAAAAGACCTAAGAAGTATGATGGGGGAGGAACAAAAGTTCAAGTTACATCAAAATGTGAATTTTGCAAATGGTGTCCTCTGGACTGATATATTTAGTGAAATGTCTAGGATATGATAGTTTCTATACTGGGAAGACAGAGATGAAGTTTAGAAAGAGAATTTGTGAACTTAATTATGACATATTAAAAACAAACGTAAATAACACACTGGCTAAATATGCTGAGGTTTGTAATAGTTTCAGTAGGTTTGGGTTTGGAATTCTAGAAATCCTGGACAAGAATTCCAGGGGACAGAAATGGGAAAATTTACTTGAATATAGGTAATTAATATGACAGCTTAGATTGAATGCTGTGATACTACCCAGCTTGAATGAAAACATTTCCATGCAATCAATACTCAGACTAAGAGCAAATAAATTATAATTGAGGTTATGAATTTTGTTTTTATTTATATGGCAGGCACTAGGGTTCTGTATTAATATAACTTGGTTCAAACATAGTAACGTTTTTAAAAAAATACATGCTTTATATATATATATATATATATATATATATATATATATATATATATATATATATATATATATATGGGTCTACCTGATAACACCGACATACCGAACCCGAAATAACCGACACGACAAAACTGAAAGTTCAAAAACATGAAACTTCACATGCCCGACAAACCACACTCCCAACAATCAACAAAACAAATAACTTTCCCGAAAAACACACACACAACACAAGCACACCAAAAACTTTACAAACCTACACTAAACCTTACATACACAGCTATATATGCACTAACCTTAACCCAAACCCTAACCCTAAGGTCCGTCACTATCGCACACTTACCTTACCTGCACGCTAACCCTAACTCACTTAATCCACCCCTAACCCTTAAGTCTGTCACTATCGCACACTTACCTTACCTGCACCCTAACCCTAACTCACTTAATCCACCCCTAGCCCTTAAGTCCATCACTATCGCACAATTACCTTACCCACACCCTAACTCTAATTCACTTAACCTGCCCCTAAACTTAATGTCCGTCACTATCGCACACTTACCTCACCCGCACCCTACTCTAACGTTTGTCACTATCACACACTTACCTTACCAACACCCTGATCCTAACGTCCGTCCCTATCGCACACTTACCTTAACATGTCGATGTTCTCAGCGTCGGGATTCTCAACTGTCGGTCTTCTCTGTTGTCGATCTTCCAGTGTCTGTTATCTCATTGTCGTTCTTCTCAGCTTTCGATGTAATCAGGTAGACCCATATATATATTATAGTATATATATATATCTATATATATATATATATATATATATATATATATATATATATATATATTTTATATATATATATATATATATATATATATCAGATATATATATATATATATAATATATAACCAAGAACAAAAAATCCAGGCAGGATACCAGCCCCAAATGGTCCAAGTGGAATGACTTTATTTGAATCAATAAAACAAGCGGTTTCGCTCGGCTTAATGCCGAGCTTTCTCAAGTTCATAATAAAACTGCCAAATGGCAACATTAAATAGTCCCTTCAAAATCACATGATTAATTACTTAATTAATGTAATTAAATTAATTTAATAATATAATTAATAAATAAAAAGCACATCACCAAGCCAATGAAATACTTAAAACAAAATGGCATGTCAATGTTGTTGTTTAAATCCACTAACTAGATGAGAAAATGCAAAAAGGCAAAGATACCGCCACACATTAATATGTGCATTAAAAATGTTAAAAATATTAAAAATATTTAAAAATATTTAAAAATATTTGAAGGTGTGTAAAGCTGTGTGAATTTCATTGGCTTGGTGATGTGCTTTTTATTTATTAATTATATTATTAAATTAATTTAATTACATTAATTAAGTAATTAATCTGTAATCAGTAATCTGGAGCATTTCTCCCCGGGCCTCCGCTGAAAACAGGCTCTGTGGAACCTAGTCGGACATTCCCGGTCAACAAATGTTAAATAAATAAATAAAAAATAATAAATAAAATAAAATTAATCATGTGATTTCAAAGGGACTATTTAATGTTGCCATTTGGCAGTTTTATTATGAACTTGAGAAAGCTCGGCATTAAGCCAAGCGAAAGCGCTTGTTTTATTGATTCAAATAAAGTCATTCCACTTGGACCATTTGGGGCTGGTATCCTGCCTGGATTTTTTGTTCTTCTATAGATAATATATATATATATATATATATATATATATATATATATATATATATATATGGGTCCCATTTAGGTTATTGAAGTCTTAGAACTTTGAATTTCATATGGCCCTCACCATATGATCGAAGTTTTAAGACTTTGAACACCTAAACAGAGATCTCCATACAACATGGAATGGGAAAATTTCCCTTTTCTTCACTGTAGTGTAATCTCAGAGTTGGTATATTTAAAAAAGTGGGGGGTGTGGGGGTGCAGGCAGGCCTGCCCCCCCTGCATAAATATCTAGGATTTTTTTTGTTTTGTTTTGGTTTCTTTTTTGTTTAGATTTTCAAAGTTTTAAAACTTTGATGATATGGTCCCAGCCATATGAAATTCAAAGTTTTGAAACTTTGATATATATATATATATATATATATATATATATATATATATATATATATATATATATATGTGTGTGTGTGTGTGTGTGTGTGTGTGTGTGTGTATATATATATATATATATATATATATATATATATATATATATAAAATCAAAGTTTCAAAATATATACATATACATATTTATATATACATTGTTACTTATCAATCTACATTTTAATACATAGGATGGATTCCATAGATGTCTAATTAGGATGTTTTTATCTTACAGATTTTTAAATACAATATGTACTTGTGGTATTTTTGATATGATTCTCAATGATGGGTTATTTAATATTTTAATCATGGTGATTTAAAGGTCATAAAAGATAGTCATGTAACTAGAAGCATCATTCTCATAAAATCCCCAGTGAGGGATGAAAATGTTAAATATCTGATGCTTGTTTTTTTTTTTTTTTTTTATTTTATGAGTTTTTTTCTTCTTTGTGTGTCATGTTCTGACTAAACATTATATATTCTTCATATCCAGTGGCTCATCAGCTTTCAGTAATCTTTTATTTGGGTTACTGGTGGGTTTTGAGTGCTACAACAGTTGTTTTTGGTTTGAATATTATAACAAGAGATAAAACAACAGGAAGTGTATTCTTTAGAAAAGGGTAGGAGGAAATTACATAAAAAAAGGAAATTGTGTGAACAGTACTCATGGAAAAATGTTTTGGAAGAGGAATAATGTTTAAGAAAAGACAGGAATTGAACAATTTATGTAATGGATTGGTTATATTGTGTAGAAGAATATAGGTTATGTATAATGTTTGTAAATATGAACTCGTTAATATAGTTTGTTTACTTTCATATAAATGTAAGTTTGCCTATGTCACAAGGGATAATTCAATAAAGGTGTTTAAAAAAATAGCTATCACCTCTGACATCACTCAGTACAGGTCTGACCTACTTGAATGACTAATAATGTTAATCTTGCAGCATATACCTTCAGGGTCAACAGAGCCAGATCATAGACAAATGGGACCCCATGCAGGATAATGAATCAGGCCCCTGCCACCTATATCCCATTATTTGACTATCTTTCCCTAATTACCATAAGCACTGTTCAAATCTGTCAGTGTACACATTTTTTTCTTTACTTTTACAGTTATCACAGAGATTTGTATTTCATTTAAAGCCTTTACTCCAGGTTTTACAGATAAAAGCACTGACAGACATTTTCGAAACAAACCACTTTTACAAAGAAAACAGGCTTAGCATCAAAAATGGTAAACGTCTCTTCCTTTAAAGCTTACATTTAATGAAAATGCATCTGGCAACCCATTAAACTATAAGCACATGCTGGAATTTATATTCAAATAGCATATATTGAAGTACTAATTAGCAACTATCAGATGGGTGCAAGAATTCAAGAGGCTGATATGTTTTTGCTAATGGCCTTAAGCAGACCACTGGGCACAAGTATCTTTTTTCAAGAGCAGCTTGACAGTATTGTCTGGTGAAGTAACTTAGAGTCACAAAGAAGACAAATGAGCTCAGAAAGAATTAAACCCTGTACTACATGAAGCAGCTCTTTAACATCTCATTGCCTTACTGATCTGCCCCAACTGC
Organism: Protopterus annectens; assembly: GCF_019279795.1. Taxonomy (NCBI): domain Eukaryota; kingdom Metazoa; phylum Chordata; order Ceratodontiformes; family Protopteridae; genus Protopterus; species Protopterus annectens. Next base: position 760,794,860 of record NC_056725.1, on the reverse strand, counting down.
TAGACAAACTATTGTAGTCTAAACATAGTTCATTTCACACCGTGTGCCTGCAAAAACAAGCTAAATTAAAATGTATCCATAGATCATGCTGTTCAATTTATTCACAGCTAAATATATGCACTGTCAACATTCAACAGAAGAGGAAAAACAATGATCACATCCAAAGATCATGGTTTATATGATGATACTCCTGTTTACTACAACCATTGTCCTTCCTGTTTAGCATAACATGGTGGCAGTCCAAGAGTCCATTGAAGATCCTAGCCCAAATTCCCAGTTGTACCAAAGCATTGTCTGGTTAAGTATCTTGCTCAAGAATAGGATATACATATGAGGTAAAAGCAGACTTTTTACATAATTGGAGATTGATAGGCAGCTGGTGTGGAGGATTAAGTCTACTGAACCTGTTCCCAAGGTACAGGGTTTGACTCTGGCAATCTGCTTCATCACACACACACACACACACACACAGCCTGTTGTGCAAAAGATGGAATCACAAAAAAGAGATGTACAGCAGTCTTTAAAAGAAATATGCATATGCCTTACTGCCTGTATAATTCCTCTCACCCCTAGCTGGGCAGTTGCTTCATCTACTAAGGTAGATTGTGTTTAAATAAAAGACCATGCATGTTCATCTTATAAGATGGACAGTCATTAAACAAAAGAAAAAGAGACAAAAATGATGTTTGACTACAAAAAGACCTGCACTTCTGATTTTATCTCTAGGAATAAAATTCTCCTTTTGTTTTCTTGTGTAATTAAGGAATACCTTATTATTTCTTTTAAGCTTTCTGACTAATATGCGTTCAGAATTAGAGCTGGCAGATTTGATAAGAAAAATAATAAGTTCTGCAATATATGCAATTTAGGGGCATTTTTATAATTGAGGTCCTATAGCGCAAGTTCATATGGCAGTTTTTTCATGGTGTTGAAGTGTATTTGTTGTAGGAAATGACAGTATCACACAGCATCAGGAATGGGATATTCAGATTTTTTTCTCCAAGGGTATTTGAATGTTTCGGGGCCACGTGGGTGGTTGGGGGGACCATGTTATTACATTTCAAACGGTTTAGTCTGACATATTAAAATAAGAACATGTAGTATTCCATGTCATATGTTATGTGTTTTAAACTAAGCAGTTTTGTGCTGGAATTGTTTTGTGACAACATGTTTTATATTTTTATATATTTTAATTGATTGTTTAGCTAAGGTTAATTTGGTGCATTCATATTTTACATACCAAGCTACATAATACGTGTTTCAAATACATGCTGAAATTGTTTTGGAAAATAAGTTTTCCATTTCTATGTATTTTAATTGATATCTCAGCTTAGGTCAATTTGGTGCATTTATATTGTAGATAGTATTCTATGCTATACAATACGTGCTTTAAATATAGCAGTCCCGTGCAAGAAATGTTTTGTGATACTACGTTTAATATTTCAATGTATTAACTTGATTTTTCAGTGTAGGTTGATTAGGGTACTTATATTGTACAAAGGACATTTCATCCAACATGAGTAGCATGTTTTTTTTAAAATAGTAATGTATTTTTAACATATTTTTTGGTGATCATGTGTGAGGAAGGCTGAAAATATAAGAAGGGGTTTAACTGCTATGACGTTGTATCCATTCTGAGGAAGTTGGTTTTTAAACTGATAAAAAGCTAGTGTTTGAGCTTAAATAAACGTTTTTTTCATTCCCAACATTTTGGGTGATTTGTAAAAGGCTTCCGGTGGGTTACTTGAGAGATTCCACCTGTTTTTTTTTTTTTTTTTTTCATTACAGTTTTTTTCTTTGGCCAGCAGTTTGTATTTGAATGTAGCTTCAAAAAGGAGTTCCACACCAGTTAAAAAAAATTCATAGAGTTTTCAGTCCCAACCAGAGCAAAATGTAATGGTAAATTCAAAAACAAAACACCCACAGTGATCCAACATAAATAAACTATCTTAAATTATAAAGCAGATGCAAAACCGCTTACATCAATGATAATATCTAAAATATTACTAAAAACTTGAAAAATACTATTAGGTGTACTAAAGCAACCCATGAACTTAGACTAGCATCTGAAGCTAAAGACAAATATAAAAACATCTTAGGAAACCAAGGAACAACACCTAACACTGCTCTGAACTTATTCAAAAGGGTACCTGTCATTCAGATCCAATGGATAGTGCCAATTTACTACCAAACAAATTCAGTGACAGATAGTTGAGTAGAAGCTAGAGACAAGGAAAGAGTCCAACTAGGCATTCCTAGACTTGGAGAAAGCATATGACAAGGTCCCAAGAAAGCTGATTAGGGCAGTACTGTGGTGGTTTGAAGTCCCAGAAACAGTGGTAGAATTGGTGCAGGCTATGTACAAGGACCCAATGACTCATGTACGAACAGTATTCAGTCCCACAGAGGGGTTCCCAGTGGGAGTGGGTGTGCACTATTCAAGTATCTGGAAGAGGCCATTCAGAAGAAGGGAAGTCTGAACGAAGAGGTCAAAGCTAGAATCATAGGGGCTGCAGCCAACTGGCATAGAGTGTCAGGTGTAATATATAACAAAAGAATATCAAAGAAGCTGAAAAATAAGGTGTACAAAACAGTAGTGTGACCAGTACTACTGCATGGTACAAACACCTGGACAGTAAATGAAAAGCAGATGAGAAAGCTAGAGGTAATGGAAATGAAGTGCCTGAGATGGGAGGTAGGATGTACACTGTTGGACAGACAAAGAAATGAGGACATAAGAGCAGAAGCCAAAGTAGCTCCAATTGCACAAAAGATAAAAGAGAACAGATTATGGTGGTTTGGGCACATGTACAGAAAAGTGGAAGACAATCTGGTGAAGAAGATTTGGGATAGAGAGGAAGAAACTAAGAGGAAACAAGGGCATCCAGTAAATATGTAGCTGGATTCTGTTAGAAAAGCTCTGTGACAGTCAGGCATGAGTGTTAAGATGGGAGGAGTGTGGCACTGAATCGAGAGTGATGGTGACACTTAACACAACACCCCCACCCCATGTAGAAAATGGAAAGAAGGGGGTTGATGATGACAAAGCTCACTGTTTAACTCCACCTCCAAGACTTCTATCCAAAGACTACAAATCTGTCAGACCTTAGACCCTTTATTACCACAAAGGAGCGTGTACTGAAGGTGCTATCTAAGACCAAAAATACTTTTTTCATGGGGCCTGACAATATATCTGGATGTCTAAAAAATATTCTAAGTATGCCCCATGCAGAGCATTCCTCAAACTGTTCAAACTTTGATAGCTACAGGCTTTGTCCCTGACTTTTGGTGCACTGCAGTGGTGATACCTTACATATGGGTGGCCCTATCACCAACATCTCAGAGTTATAGACACATCAGCCTGACAAGCCTCACCCATAAAACCATAACATGTGTAACTGTCCTCATACCATATGGTATCAAAAATAAAATTAGAATTAACCCCCTTTGTCAATAGAAGATCATGTCTAGTGACCCTTGTTAACTTCTTAGACAGGATTACACCAGCTGATGACAGTGGTCATGCTATTCACACTGCATATTTTGACCTGGCTAAGAAATTTGACATTATCCCATGCAGGCATTTTATGTAAGCTAAATGTTTAAAAATCAGTCCCTTTGTAGTAAGGTAGATAACAAAATGGCTAAAAGACAGAACCCACACAATGTAAGCAGCAGGTGCATCATCAGAAAGTATGAAGGTAACAAGTGGTACCCCAGGAACTAAGTACTGGGATCCACTCCATTTTGGCATTTACTTTTCTAGTCCACAGACTGGGAACTAAGACCTTTGTTTAACTAAATTTGCTGATGACTGCAAACTGGGTGTTATTGTCAGGTTCCTCTCTGGTGCTCAAAACTTTCTGTAAGAACTCACAAATTAGACACGAAACTTGCAACATCATCACACCTAGTAAACTACCCCTCCCTTCCACTCAATCTACAGTATAAACAACACCTCACTACAAAATGAAAATGTAGTTAGTGACCTTGGAACATGGGTTGATAATTCCCTCTCTTTTGTTCATTATGTGGCATATGTGACAACAGCAGTGAGAAAATCCTTTCACTTAGGGCAGCTAATTATCAAGGGAATATGATACAGATCTAAACAGGTCATCATTCCCTTATATATAGTATTAATTAGGCCAATTATTGAAAACAGTGCTCCCTTTGGGATGTACCTCACTAACCATATCAAACAACCAGAAATGCCCCAGGGCTTACTAACAAAGAAGATCATGCATTAACCCTAAGCTAACAAGGTAGTCTGGAAGCATTGCCTCTTTATTCAGTATCCTAGAGACTCTTGAAGGGAGATTTATGAGTCACCCTTCACACCATTACAGACCCAGATGTCCTGGATTTCTTGGATCTGTTCAAGTCTAATACTTGCAGAAATACCAGAACAAGGGTCCTAAAGCTTCACCATCAGGTAAGTAAAATGCAACAGAAGGACAGAATCAGCACTCAGTGCCTCCCCCACCTTTGAGACAGACTGCCTGTGCAAATTAAGCACTCTGATATATTATCCCTTCAAATGAAACCAGCATAATTGGATCAGTACCCATGAATTTCATTGGGATTGACTGGCCTAGCCATGCTGGAGAAAGAGGGGAGCTATCCCCTGACAGTGGGCACTAGCAAGGCAGTTGCCTTGAAATTCTCACAGACCCTATGAGTCAGCTCTGGTCCTTTCAGCATATGTGGCTCTAAGTTGAATACAGATCATCTTGAGTATAGTCAAGGCTTCATCTCTTTTGGCCATGGGGCTGGGTGAGCATGTGGCTAATCATTAATTATCTTGGATATTTCAGCTTTATTTTATCAAATACATCCCCCAGACAACTGGACTTAACCCCCCAAAAAGAAAAAAAGAAAGAAAGAAAGAAAGAAAGAAAGAAAGAAAGAAAGAAAGAAAGAAAGAAAGGAGCACTCCTGCGAACGTATAAAAGAAACATTTTGAGATCCTAAAACAAAAGGAGCAGGTGGGGTACTTTAGGTTAAACTAGTTGCAGTGACCAGTACTCTGAGTTGCCCTTAGTTCTGTCTACCCTACCATGCCCCAAGATTCTCACCACACCTTTCTAAACATACTGGAAAATATAAGATACAACCAAACACCCTAATACTGGGTAATTTCAACTACCCTGCCATTAACTGGGAAAACTACTCGGGTACCAACACCTTTTCCCAACGGTTCTTGGAATTCAAAAATTCCAACGCCCTGGATCAACTAATCCATTGTCCCACCAGGGGCTCCAATATCCTAGACCTGGTCATTACCAACATGGGAGATAGATACTCCACACCAGTGGTCACCCCCTCATTGGTCAGGTCTGACCATAAGCTAATCACCCTTGACATCCACATCCCACCCCCACCCCCAGTAAGGAAACCTCCATAAAAAACTTCTCCAAAGCCAACTTCATGCTACTCAAGTCAGAAGTGACAAATTTCATGAAACCCATGCAGATGAGAGCTGAAAGTTTGACTGCTGAATCTTGCACTAAGGCACTGTACGAGCACATCCACTCGTGCATGAATCGTGCCATCCCAAATAGAACCAAGATGGTCTCCTCCAAAAAAAGGAAGCAAATCTGGTGGTCCCCTGCCATAAACAAACTATACAACAGAAGGAAGAAACTGTTGCAGAAAAGATGAAAATCCCAGGATGCAAAAAACTTCCTTACCAGCCTCAGTAAGAAGCTGAGATCCCTCATAAAATCCTCCAAAGCTAGTTACGAAAATAAAATTGCCAAAGATTCCAAAGACAACCACAAGACATTCTATAGTTATGTCAAGAATCTAAATGGCAATGCTCAGATCTGCCAGAATGGCATTAAATATACTGATCCCAAGGATATTGCCAATATCCTGGCAGATTGATTTAGTGCCAAATTCACCCCCCTCTCACCCCTTAAAGGGCCCATCTCAATACCAAAAGATTGCTAAATTCCGGTAATCAGGGCCACATAGGTAGAAACTGCACTCTCCAAAGCTAAGAATACAGCATCCATGGGACCAGATAACATTCCAGGCTGTGTACTACATGAACTACAAAATGAACTGGCACCTCACCTGTGTCATGTTTAATCATAGCCTCACCTCAGGCTTCATGCCCACTGAGTGGCGCACAGCTACAGTTATCCCACTCCACAAGGGGGGAATCCACCTTGGATCCCGGGAACTACCGTCCCATCAGTCTGACGAGCCTGATCTGCAAGGACATGGAACGCATTATCATGGAACTTATAAACAAAGACATTGGCAACCTTGAAACACTGGACCCCACCCAGTTTGGGTTTGTGAAGGGCTGATCTTATCTCCTGAACCTGATTGACTTCTTTGAATCAGTCTCCAGAGCTGTGGATGAGGGTAAGGCAGTCCACACAGCCTATCTGGACCTCGCCAAGGCCTTCGACACCATCCCCCACTCTGGAATCATAGATAAACTTACTAAGCTGGGCATAAATCCCTACATCACTCGATGGGTTGCCAACTGGCTTAGTGACAGAACCCAGACTGTAAAAGTAGGCGACTCTAAATCCAGCTCCAGACAAGTGGCAAGTGGAGTACCTCAGGGTTCAGTACTCGGACCGCTCTTGTTTGGCATCTACTTCTCTGAAGTACAGGCCAACACTATGGGACTCTGGCTAACAAAGTTTGCAGATGACTGCAAACTGAGAGCCATTATTGAATCCCCAAATGATGTGGATATTCTACAAAAGGGCCTTACAGAAACAGATGCTTGGTGCCAGAGCCTTGGGCTCAAGCTTAATGCCAAGAAATGTATAGTTATCCCCTTTGGGAAAAAACATGTACCCATGAATTACCACATAGGTGGAAGTACACTAAACATTGAAAGTGTGATGGCAGACTTAGGGACACAGGTGGACAGTTGTCTCACCTTCAATAACCACATCGCCACAACAGTCAGGAAATCCTTCTATGTGGCATACCTCATCACTAAGGGCATTTCATCCAGAAAAAAGGAGGTCATTGTCCCACTGTACTCATCCCTCATTAGACCCATTATAGAGTACAATGCCTCGTTTGGTATGTACCTCACAAGACATCTGCAACAGCTGGAAAGGCTGCAGAAATACCTTACTAAAAGAATCACAGGCCTAAAGCAGATGCCCTGTGATGACCATCTAAAAAAACTCCAGCTATACTCTGTAGCATATTGTCTACTTAGAGGCGATCTCTGCTTAACATACAAGGCCATGTCAAACCCTGAGCTGTTGGACATGCTACACTTAAAGAAATCCCAATCCCTCAGAGCCACACACTTCAGGGATCTAAACCTTGTCATCACAATGAACAAAACATGCTGGAGGGATAGGTTCCTAACCCAGAGACTCCCCATACTCTGGAATAGACTGCCCATACATGTCAAGCAGAGTGCCTTCTTGGCCCTCTTCAAAAGGAAACTTGACGATTGGATGGGAGATAGGAAATTCACCCCGGGGATCATGTCAGTCACCCTGCTAGACAGAGGTCCAGGGAAGTAAATATTGTGGGAAGAAATATCCAGGGAATTATTATGGCTAGGCTTGTATAGGCCCTAGGGCTGACAGCCTAGTACCAACCTATAAACCTGTGAACCTATAATATCTGCTGCATAATTTATGGTTCTGTATTAGCAGAGTATATAACTACCCATGTGGATAATAACATGGTATAGTTTATTACAAGCACTTGGCTGACCAAAATGACTAACATAAATGAATTAACTGGGGCGTAAGCCCCTTACATTTCATAGGTTCATAGGTAGGTACTAAGCTATCTGCCAGAGGGTATTTATAAGCCTAGCCAGAGTGTGTCGGCTTTCTCAGCCCCATTGATTAATTAACTGATCCTCTGTCAAGCAGAGCCAATGAAGTGATCCCAGGGGCGTATTTTCTGTTACCCATCCACTCATCAAGGTTTCTCTTGAAGAGTGTTAGTGAGGGGCTCTGCCTAATTGTAGTTTGGAATTTTGTTCCAAAGCATGGGGAGTCTCTGTGACAAGAATCTATCCCTCCAGCATGTTCTATTTATAGTTGTGGTGAGGTTTAGCTCACTAGAGCACGTAGCTTGCAGTGACTTGGATTTCTTCAGGTGGAGCATGTCCATCAATTCTGAGTTGAACATGGCTTTGTAAGTCAGGCAGAGATCACCTCTGAGTAAGCGATATGCCACTGAGTACAGCCAGAGTTTTTTCAGTCGGGCTGCATAGGACATATGTTTGAGGCCAGTAATCCTCTTGGTGAGGTACTTTTCTGGTCTTTCCAGCTGTTGGAAGTGTCTTGTGAGGTACATCCCAAATGGGGCATTGTACTCTGTGATGAGTCCATTGAGTGACGAGTAGAGGGACACTATTACCTTTTTATTTCTAGATGCAAACCCATTAGTAATTAGATGGGCCACATAGAAGGATTTCCTAACTATTTTGGCAATATGATTGTCAAAGGAGAGATTACTATCTACCTGGGTCCCCAGATCTGTTATTATCTCTTCTGTATTAAGGGGGCTGCCACCTATGTGGTAATTCGTGGGTGTTTTGTTTTTCCCAAATGGGATGACTATGTATTTTTTGGCATTTAGCTTGAGGCCATGACTTTGACACCAGGTGTCCATCTCAGTAAGGCCCTTTTGGAGGATGTCCGTGTCAGCCGGAGAGTCAATTATGGCTCCCAGTTTGCAGTCATCAGCAAATTTGGTTAGCCATAGTCCTCCTGTGTTTGCCTGTACCAGAAAAAGAAGTAAATTCCGCTAAAGAACACTAAGCAGAACAAAAAAACAATGTAAATAAATATTGGAAGAGCGTTGCACCACAGGTATTAGTATTTCATCTGAGTATTCAAAACTTGCTAAACAACCAAAATGGCAGAAAGACAGCTTCAATAACAGGCTTTTACCATGTTGAATCCACAATATATGAAATATAGAGCTTTGCTGTTGTAAAAGTCAAGTGGCGTTGTAATTCCACAGCTTTAAAACATGTGGATGTCATAAAAACAGAAAAAAACGAACATAAAAGTGAAGAACCCTTCTGATGTAAACAATGGACAAGCGCTTTCAGCTTTTTCAAGCCTTCTTCAGATCCAAGTAGGTAAGCTGGGTTCAGTGTTTAAAAGTTGGTATCATCCAATGAAACACCTCAATGAATGATGAAATTTAACCAATCAAGTTAGTCCATTGATACACACCTCCATAGCTTGAAGTTAAAACTCTATTTAAAACTCTTGGTTTAAAACAACATAACAGTTTGACATTTCTAAGACAGACTCAGACATATTTTCAGAAGGAATATTAGTAAAATCTTTTCAGTAGGTTCTGGTTAAAAGAACAAGCTCTGCATAAAAGCCAAGATTTTGAGAGAAAAAGGTGAAAAATTAAAAAAAAAAAAAAAAAAAATTAAGATGGTCATTTAGGGCGCTTCTTTTTATTTCATTACAACAGTTTCTTTGGGACATCAGAGCCTAAGTCAGTATACCTAAGGTTTCGGTCAATAAAAACAGGTCATAAGTGAGCATAGCTCATTGCTCGTCTATTTTTAAGAAAAGGTTTTAAGGGAACACAGCCATTAAGGCCAGAGGGGGGTTATCTGCCCTCAGCCACATTATCCATTTGGCTTCCTCTCTCTCAGTCAGATTGGTCAGGTCTCCTTCTCTGGAAGTAAAATGCATCTTTGAAATGACCATGAAAACAAAGCTATGTCCCTCATGCTCACATAAATGAAGAAAAAGAGAATTTGTTTCCTTTCTGTTACATATATCAGATTGATGTTTGATAATTCTTTCCTTTAGCTTCATATTAGTTTTTCCAACATAAAATGCTGTGCAGGAAGTGCAGGTAGCTATGTAAACAATATTGCCGGTTAGGCAATTAGCTAATCCATGAAAAACAAATGTCTGTTTAGTAACCGGATGCATAAATGTGTTGCTACAATTGATTGCATTGCAGACCTTGCAAAAGCCACATTTCTTTGTTCCTAATGAATTATTATGTACGTAGTTGTTACATATCCCATCATCTGAGCATAAAATCCTTTTGAGATTTTTTATTTTTGAAAAGGAAACTTGGATTATCTCTAACAATCTCTTTTAACTTTTTTTCCGAAGTTAGAATCGGCCAGAAGTTTTTGATCACCTGGCATACGTTATCATGGTCCATAGTGTAAGTCGAATTGACCCTTAAGTTAGATGTTCTTTTAGGTATAGCTAGGGATGGTGTACTTTCACCTTCTCTGACCTTAGAGGAATAAAAAGGTTTGCCTTTTCCTTTACGTATGTTATTAATTCTGGTCTTGCTCCATTTTTCCAGTATGCATCCTAGGCATATTTTCACTAACATTGTTGAAAATCAAATTGCAAGGATTTCAATGCTATGTACAGAAGAGGCAACTTTTCTCCAGGAAGAAGAGAGGCTTATTAATAATTTCAGCCAACGAGGCTATGGAAAGAGAAGTTTAGAACTAAACAAGAACAGAATTAATGACATACGTAAAGGAAAAGGCAAACCTTTTTATTCCTCTAAGGTCAGAGAAGGTGAAAGTACACCATCCCTAGAAATGTGGCTTCTGCAAGGTCTGCAATGTAATCAATTGTAGCAACACATTTAAGCATCCGGTTGCTAAACAGACATTTGTTTTTCATGGATTAGCTAATTGCCTAACCAGCAATATTGTTTACATAGCTACCTGTACTTCATGCACAGCATTTTATGTTGGAAAAACTAATATGAAGCTAAAGGAAAGAATTATCAAACATCAATCTGATCAGGGTTGCCAGATCAGTAGCCTGATCCCGGCCAGCCTCCACTTTGTTTGTTTTTTGATTGACCATTATAAGCGCCAATCAGCGCCAAACTTCTGAACTTGTTTAATTTTGGAACTGCAATGCATTAAAAACGATCTGATATACGTAACAGAAGGGAAACAAATTCTCTTTTTCTTCAGTTACGTGAGCATGAGGGACATAGCTTTGTTTTCATGGTCATTTCAAAGATACATTTTACTTGCACAGAAGGAGACCTGACCAATCTGACTGAGAGAGAGGAAGCCAAATGGATAATGCGGCTGAGGGCAGATAACCCCCCCCCCCTGGCCTTAATGGCTGTGTTCCCTTAAAACCTTTTCTTAGAAATAGACGAGCAGTGAGCTATGCTCACTTATGACCTGTTTTTATTGACATAAACCTTAGGTATACTGACTTAGGCTATGATGTTCCAAAGAAACTGTTGTAATGAAATAAAAAGAAGTGCCGTAAATGACCATCTTAAAATTTATTTATTTTTTTTAATTTTTCACCTTTTTCTCTCAAAATCTTGGCTTTTATGCAGAGCTTGTTCTTTTAACTAGAACCTACTGAAAAGATATTACTAATATTCCTTCTGAAAATATGTCTGAGTCTGTATTAGAAATGTCAAACTGTCATGTTGTTTTAAACAAAGAGTTTTAAATAAAGAGTTTTAACTTCAAGCTATGGAGGTGTGTACCAATGGACTAACTTGATTGGTTAACATTCATCATTCACTGAGGTGTTTCATTGGATGATACCAACTTTTAAACACTGAACCCAGCTTACCTACTTGGATCTGAAGAAGGCTTGAAAAAGTTGAAAGCACTTGTCCATTGTTTACATCAGAAGGGTTCTTCATTTATATGTTCGTTTTTTCTGTTTTTATGACATCCACATGTTTTAAAGCTGTGGAATTACAACGCCACTTGACTTTTACAACAACAAAGTTCTACATTTCATATATTGTGCATTCAACAAGGTAAAAGCCTGTTATTGAAGCTGTTGTTGTGAAGCTGTCTTTCTGCCGTGTTTGCCTGTACTTCTGAGAAGTATATGTTGAACAGTAGGGATCCCAGGACCGGGTCTTGTGGGACACCACTTGTGACTGGTTTAGAGTTGGACTTGGAGCCCGCTATTCTTACCATGTGAGTTCTGTCTGTAAGACAGTTGGCAACCCATCTCGTGACATAGAGGTTTATGTTCAGGCTGATGAGTTTTTCTGTAATACCCGAGTGGGGAATGGTGTCAAAAGCCCTGGAGAGGTCAAGGTAGGCTGTGTGAACCACCTTTCCCTCATCTATGGCCTTGGTGACTGTCTCAAAGGAGTCAAAGAGGTTTAGTAGGCATGATCTGCCCTTAGCAAAGCCGAACTGAGTCGGGGCAAGTGTTTGGAGGTTCCCAATGTCTTTGTTAATGAGTTCCATGATGATGCGCTCCATAGCCTTGCAGACCAGGCTAGTCAGGCTTATGGGGCGATAGTTACCAGGGTCAGTTGTGGCCCCTCCTTTGTGGAGAGGAATAACCATTGCTGTGCACCAATCTATGGTTATGTAGCCTGTGGAGAGGCTGAGGTTGAACAGCGTGTTTAGGTGGGGGAGTTAGTTTGTTCTGTAGTTCGTGCAAGACGCATCCTGGGACATCATCTTGCCCCATTTACACTGTTTTTGGCTTTTGAAAAGGCTGTTTTCACCTGTGCATCTGTGATTTCTGGGACACTACACTTTTCCAGTATTGTTATGGACCCTTTTGGGGGTGAGAGGGGGTTGAAGTTTGCACTGAATCTATCTGCCGGGATATTGGCAATATCAGTAGGTTCAGTATATGTTGTGCTATTTTGCACTAGCTCAGAGCATATCTGCGAGTTGCCACTTAGATTCTTCACATAGCTAAAGAAGGCTTTGTGGTTGTCTTTCGAATCCTTGGCTATTTTTCTTTCAAAGTTAGCCTTGGATGATTTTATGAGGGACCTTAGTTTCTTACTGATACTGATCAGGGTTGTCTTTCCTTCTTGGGATTTGCTTTTTTTCTGAACTAGTTTCCTCCTTCTTTTGTATAGCCTGTTTATTGCAGGGGTCCACAAAACTGGTTTCCTTCTCTTAGAGGAGTGAGTCTTGGTTTTGCTGGAGATGGCATGATCCATGCATCCTTGTAGGTGCTCATAGAGTGCATTTGTAAAGGTTTTTGCATCTTGGGCAGCGTTATCCTTTAACGTGGGGGCTGTGAAACCTACCACCTCTATCTTAAGTAAGGTGAAGTTTGCTTTAAAAAAGTTTTTACTGTGGGTTGCTCAGTTGGTGGTGGTGGTTATTTCACCTATATATTGTAGAGTTCCAGTTCAGTGAGAACTCTGGAGGCCAAGTTCAACTCAATTAAATCCCATGAAAGAAAGCATTTAAGTCCCTATACTCTCCAAACTTATAAATACCAACTCCATAGCTGCACAAACATGAAGAAAAGAGAAATCCTTGCAGTACAAAGAAACGTGCTGACACACACACACACACACACACACACACACACACACACACACACACACACACACACACACACACACATTTGGAAACCACAGAGGCAGTGATTTACATGAAATAACAATAATCATGGAGTTCAGGGATCTAAACTCAACCAGATAGAACCACATAGCAAGATATAAGTATTGCCTTTTTCATATTGTGCATTTTTTTAGTTAAATAATGACAAAATTAAACTAATCATGTTATAGAAGACAGTATTGTCAAGTTAAATTAAATTAAAGAAATATGCAACGATTGTAAAAGTTATGGACTTCCAGTTATCTAAATATGAATGACTATCTTACTGATACTAAACAGATGTTCACAAGGAATTAAATTCAACATTAAAAGTGTAATGTTACATACTTTGGTAACACTTGTATTACATAATGTTTCTTAATACTTCAAGAGACAAAAGATTTAGCTTTAATAATTCAGAACTCAGTGCACTTTAAATAGGCTACAGACAATTAGGAACAAAGCAGTCAGACTATGATGACTGTTATTCCAAGAAAACAGGCAAAAACTGTGTTAAAATGTTGACATCTTCTGTGCCAACATACTGACTAAAGTCAACTTAAATGAGATGGCTGAAAGAAAATGTAAAATTTGCTGAAAGAATATCTCTGTTAGCTAAAATAATCTCTTCATTTGCTGGCTCACTATACTGTACTTTTTCAGTATTAGGTATAGATTTTTAAGATGAGGAGCATGCCTTATTGATAAGACTTTTAAAGAACAGAATACCAGAGCCTTGAAAGATACTGAAATACAAACATACAACAAAACATTATAAAGGGGTTAGAGAAAGATTCTGTCTTGATACACTAATTAGCTAACAAATGTTAGTCAATTCCCATGAATGAGAGAAACAAGGATTCAGAGACAAAGTAAAAATGAACAGAAAAGCATCTTATTAGCAGCTCATTACCACATCTCTGAAATGAACACTGTGCTGACAGACCTGACTACTAGTGTTCTCCTTACCAGCCCAGATATAAGGGTAGTATAGAACCTCTAACACACACACACACACACACACACACACACACACACACACACACACACACACACACACACAATCATGGCTCCACTATATGCACCTGTAGTCACGGTATAACCTGCGACCACTCCCATTAACAGATGCATTTACTTTTTCCTTCCTGAGAATAAAAGATTAACTTGGAATAGCACTCTACCTCATTAAACCTCTACCAACACCATATCTGGGAGAGAGCACTTCTAATTTGTATTAGCCACTGTACTGGCCAGACATATTTGCAGTTTGCTTCCACGTATTAATCCCACCACCAGGAAAACCAGTAGTGGGAGGGCAATCTCATAACCAAAAAGGCTTGCTGTAATAAGCAAACCTACTAAGTTAAGGCTTCCTCATCACAGTAAATCTTACTGAATCAATGATGTCAACAGAAAATGAAATTTAAAATTTGAACTAAACAGCACTATTAAATGGATAGGTTTTTGTGATGCAAAGTGTTCCTAGATCATGCAATAATGTTCCTGCAAGTCAGAGAAATGTTAGGAAATAAAACTCAGTTTAAAATTAATACTGATATATCTGGTGGGTGGACACCAGTACAAACATAACATTATGGAATCTCTGTTACTAGGCTTTAGATCTAAAACCCATGTGATCATACTATATTATAAAGTCATTAGCAATCTTTTTTTTTAGAAAATTGATAACTTCAGCTCTGCCATTACAAAGAATAATCATAAATGTTCAAGGACTTGAATTTGACACTACACATGTAATCTTACGTACTTTAGTAACATTGTTTTTTTAAAGCACGAATGCTCCATGATCAGTGCAAGACACACAAAATGTAGTTAGTTCTAAATAAATGTGGTGTGATTTGCAGTGATTGTGAAGCATTAAAGCATTAGTGTGTTTTGTTCTTTTCCCTGGTTCATGTTTCTCTGGATTACAACACTGTTTTTTATTCAGTATGTCACTTAAAATAAATAAAAATTGAAACAACAACCAAAGAACTGAATATTAATCATAGAACTGAAGCAAAAGATAAAAAGTGAGGCAGAAGAACAATAAAACAAGTCATTTATTGACATGCACAAAAATGAATATCCTGACTCAGTTGGACTTCTGTACTGTTCTGTAATAAAGGTTTTCATTAAGCAAGTCGTATATCATATTATCATTATGCTACAGTTTTTGGTTGCTCAATTTTATTTGTTCATTTATTTCATTATTGCATTCCCATTACATTATTAGGGCTTTTATGGACAGTGTTTGCTAGTCTATATTACTCAGTGCTTCAGTAATTAATGACTCTGCTTCCTCTGCCTACAATCTCCAGGTTCAGACATTCAGTCCTTATTGTATGTGGATGAGATGAGTGTCCTCTAATCTATAAATGGGTTTTATATCAATATTCCAGGTTTCTCTCACTTCCCAAACCCAAAATCACTCTATACTGGTTGAACTAAAAAAAGGCCTTAATCCTACAGTACAAAATATTTTATGCATCATATGCATCACACAAAACATACACCTGCATATATTTATATGTTAGTATATATATATATATATATATATATATATATGTGTGTGTGTGTGTGTGTGTGTGTGTGTGTGTGTGTGTGTATATATATATATATATATATATATATAGGTCTACTTCTTAACATTGAAATTTCGTAACATTGAATTTCATACAATTGAGACCATAACATCGAAAATGCAAAACACTGAAAACCCAAAACATTGAAAACTCAGAACATTGAAAGTGTGCTTTATAACATTGAAAACTATATTGCTCAAGTAACTAAGATTCCCCTCTACCTACAACACCACCTAACTAACAAAAACACTTTCTACTACGTTTCTGCAAGAGGGCAAGCCCCCATGCACCCCCACATGTTGGGGGCTCTGCCCCCTACACACTCCCATAAATTAAATATACCAACTCCAAGATCGCACTACAGTGGAAAAAGTTAATTTCCTAACCTCAGTGTATGGTGATTGTGATACAGTGAGGTTAAGAAATTAACTTTTTGCCACTGTAGTGCGATCTTGGAGTTAGTATATTTAATTTACAGGGGAGGTAGGGGGGAAGCCCCCAAATGAGGGGTGCAGGGGGGGGGTTTGCCCACTTGCAGAAACTTGATAAGTGTGATAGAAAGTATGTTTGTTAGTTAGGTGTTGTTATAGGTGGAGAGGATGTTATTTACATATACACTGTAGTTTTCAATGTTATGAAGCACACTTTCAATGTTTTGAGTTTTCAGTGTTTTGGGATTTACATGTTTTGGTCTCATGTTATGAAATTCAATGTTATGAAATTTCAATGTTATGAAGTAGACCGATATATATATATATATATATATATATATATATATATATATATATATATAGTTTACCTTCAAAATGTCATGTCCCAGTTCGTCGAGTCTGAAAATGTCGAGGTGAAAATGTAAGTGTAGAAGCATGAACTCCCAGAACACTGAATTTCCTTTCCGACAAAGTAACCACTTGGCCACCAAAAAAAACACCACAAATGGTAGCAAATTACACCCATTGAAGAGGGGGGCTTCACTCCCACACCCCCTACTTAAATATACCAACTCCGAGATTGCACTATAGTGGAGAAAGGGCAAAATTCACCATGGTGGCCAAGTGGTTACATACCCGGTGAGGAAATATGATGTTCCAGGAGTTCATGTTTCTACACTTACAATGTTTTCATCTCAGCGTTTTCACACTCATAGGTTCATAGGTTCATACAAGGCTATCTGCCCTAGGGCATTTATAAGCCTAGCCAGAGTGTGTGTGGCTTACACCACCCCTTAGGATGAGAATACTACACCCATTTAGGGCTTAGTTTACTGTGCCTCTGTCTAGTAGTGACACAGAGATGACCCCTGGGGTAAACCTACGATCTCCCATCCACTCGTCAAGATTTCTCTTGAATAGAGTTAGTGAGGGGCTCTGCCTAACATGGACTGGGATTCTGTTCCAGAGTGTAGGGAGCCTCTGGGTTATGAATCTGTCCTTCCAGCACGTCCTATTTATTTCTGTGTTGAGGTTCAAGTCTCTTGCTCTCGTGGCTCTGATGGATTTGGATTTTCTGAGGTGGAGCATGTCCATTAATTCCAGATTGGACATGGCCTTGTACGTCAGGCAAAGATCACCTCTGAGTAGGCGGTATGCGACTGAATAGAGCTGGAATTTCTTCAGCCGGGCAGCATATGACATATGTTTGAGACCCTTTATCCTCTTGGTGAGGAACTTTTGGGGTCTTTCCAACTGCTGCAGGTGTCGGGTAAGATAAATCCCAAATGGGGCATTGTACTCAATCATTGGCCTGATAAGAGAAGAGTACAGGGGCACAATGACCTCTCCTGATCTAGATGTGAATCCCTTCATGATAAGGTGGGCAATATAGAAGGTCTTCCTAACCACTTTGGCAATGTGAGTGTCAAATGAGAGGTTACTGTCAACTTGGGTCCCTAGGTCCCTGATTACCTCTTCCGTACTTAATGGATTACCACCTATGTGGTAATTTGTGGGTACCTTGTTTTTCCCAAAGGGTATGACTATACATTTTTTGGCGTTCAGCTTGAGGCCATGGCTCTGGCACCAATTATCCATTTCTATGAGGCCTCTCTGTAGGATGCTAGTGTCCGCTGGAGTATCAATTATGGCACCCAGTTTGCAGTCATCTGTGAACTTTGTCAGCCACAATCCTCCTATGTTTGCCTGCACCTCGGAAAAATAAATTCCGAACAAGAGGGGTCCCAGGACTGAGCCCTGTGGGACACCGCTTGTGACCGGCTTAGAGTCTGACATGGCTCCAGCAACTCTGACCCTGTGGGTTCTGTCCTTGAGCCAGTTTGCAACCCATCTTGTGACATATGGGTTTACATTTAAGCTGGTGAGTTTGTCTATGATGCCCAAGTGGGGTATTGTGTCGAAAGCTTTTGCAAGATCAAGGTAGGCTGCGTGAACTGCCTTACCCTCATCAATGGCCTTAGTGACTGTTTCAAAAAAGTCGACCAAGTTCAAAAGGCAGGATCTGCCCTTGACAAAGCCAAATTGGGTAGGATCCAATGTCTGTAGGTCCCCAATGTCTTTGTTTATGAGTTCCATAATGATCCTCTCCATAGCTTTGCAGACCAGGCTTGTCACGCTTATGGGGCAGTAATTTCCAGGGTCCGTAGAAGCACCGCCTTTGTGGAGTGGGACCACTGTTGCCATTCGCCTCTCTTTGGGTACGTATCCTGTAGTAAGGCTAAGATTAAAGAGCAGCCTTATGTGTGGGTTTAGTTCCTCTTGGAGTTCTTGTAGCACACAGCCCAGGACACCGTCCGGTCCCATTTATGCTGTGTTTTTAGCTTTAGAGAGTGCGGCTCTCACCTGGGCATCTAAGATGTTAGGGAGGCTACACTCTGCTGGGATAGATATTTCTCCTTTTGGAGGGGAGGGAGAGGAGAAATTTGCACTGAACCTGTCTGCCAGAATGTTGGCAATGTCTGTGGGTTCAGTGTATTTTGTGTCATTTTGGACTAACTCTGAGCATATCTGGGAGTTTCCACCCAGGTTACTAACATAGCTAAAGAAGGCCTTGTGATTGTCTTTTGTGTCTTTCGTGATTTTTCTCTCAAAGTTGGCCTTGGATGATTTTATGAGTGATCGTAGTTTTTTGCTAGTACTGATCAGAGATGCCTTCCCTTTTAGGGATTTTGCTCTGTCATGTAGTAGCTTCCTCCTCCTGTTGTAAAGTTTGTTTATGGCTGGGGTCCACCAGACCGGGTGCCTGCCTTTGGGGGAATGGGTCTTGGTTATATTTGGGATTGCATGATCCATGCATTCTTGAAGGTGCTCGTAGAAGGCATTTGTAAAGGATTCAGCATTGTGGGTTGTGGTTTCCACTGGCCCAGGGGCCTTGAGGGATACCACTTCAGTCTTAAGAAGTGTGAAGTTGGCTTTTGAGAAGTTCTTCACTGTGGTCTTTTGTGCAGGGGGTGGGGGCGGGATGTGGATTTCCAGTGAGATTAATTTATGGTCTGATCTCACCAAATGAGGGATATACTTCCGGTGTGGAGCATTTTGTCCCCATGTTTGTGATGATCAGGTCTAGTATATTATCTCCTCTTGTGGGAATGGTGACTACTTGTTCCATCGTATTTGAGTTTATGAATTCTTGGAACCTTTGGGCTAGGGTGTTGGGGCTTGAGTAATGTTCCCAGTCTATGTTTGGGTAGTTGAAGACTCCCAATATGATGGTATTTGGAGAGATATTCATACTCTCCAGTGTCTTCAGGAAGGCTGTGTGGGGTTCCTGAGTTTGAGAGGGTGGTCTGTAGCATGCTACAAACTGTAGGGCAGTTTTGCCTATGGTTAGTTGCACATGGATGGTCTCCGATGCTTCGTGCATTGCCACTAACCTGGAGGTGTGGGTATCTTTGATGAATATGGATACTCCCCCTCCTTTTGTGGTTCAGTCCAAGTTTTGGGGACAGAAAGCATGATATGAGGTAAAACCTGATAGTGCTGGGGTGCTCTCAGGAGCCTTGAACCAGGTTTCAGTCACTGCACAGACATAGATGTTCTCCATACTGAGGAGGGCTTCGAGAGCGTGCATCTTGAGGTTTAGACTTCTGGCATTGAGCAGTATTACCCTTAGTTTTTTTCCACTTGTGTTTTCTAGGGAGGTAGGTTTGTCATTTGAGCCTTGCCTAAAAAAGGCACTATGGGGGTGGCAAGAGCCTTGGCCAATATCCGGAAGCCCAGGGGTGACAGGTGCAAGCCATCCCTTGTGAAGCAGTGTGGCTTGTCAAGCATGTCATCCCAAGCACACAGACATTGGATCCTCTTAGAATGACACCAGTAATTAAGCCAATTGTTAAAACTGATCATTTTGTCTTTGTACTGTGGCATCATTCTTGGTGAGGGTAAGATGCTGCTCAGGGTCAGGGTCATACCAGCCTGGGCTACATAATCAGAGAGCTCCTCTATGTCTCTTTTCATGTAGTCCAGGGAGGTACGTCTCAGGTCGTTCACACCGGCATGGACAATGACTGAGTCATATTTGTACTTGCTGTGGAGTGACCTGAGTGCTTGTGTTATGTGGCGGATTCTAGCGCCTGACAGGCAGCTTACTGTGACCTTTTCCTTGTTCAGTCTGGTGAGCGGGACGTCAGTGTGTCTGACTATGGAGTCACCTATTACAAGTGTGTCTGGCATGTTGTTTGGCCTTAAGGGCTGTGACTGTTTAGCACACTGACTTTGTGAACTATGTGTTGCTTGTGCTATGTCTTGAGGTGGCGGTTGTTTGAGTGTCTGCTTTGGAGGCCTCTGTTGTTTTGGTAGATTTTTAATCAGCGCCTCCGAGTATGTTTTTGTGTGTTTATGTGTTTGGTTTGCAGTTGTGATAGTTCTATGTGAGACTGGGTTTGTGGTGTGCGTGGTTACCTTCTCCTCCTGACTGGTCTTGCCAGTACTGAGTTGAGAGAGCTCAGCCTCCAGTTTGGATATATAGTTGCATCTCTCGCATATATTAGTATTTGTTGGGAGGAGGAGAGAGTTGCCTTTGTACATGAGGCAATTGTAACATTGCCTCAAGATTCCCAGATTCACCAGCTGGACAGGAGAGGACGCCAGCAACTGACCCTTCAACATGCTAGAATAGTGAAAAAGATTGCTGTGTAACTGAGTCAGAAAGGACCTATAGGGAAATGGGTACTCAAGGGAATTTAGGTGAGTGAAGTACTTTCTTTTGTTTATGAGTGCTTTTACCTGTATAAAAATGCTTTAGGAGCAAGTGCTGAGCTTTTCAGATAGAGAATAGGCTGTTTAGACTGCAAGTAGAGCAGTTCTAAGGGAAATATTGAAGAGCAGACTTTACGGAGCCAGAAATAGTTTAAACTTGCGATGCTGCTCTATGAGCAACTTTGTGCTAATTCGCGCTAAAGCGTGCAAAAACGGGCTTTATAGCAGAGGTTTGAAAAGAGCCAGGAATTGACCCAAAATGGCCAATAGACTACAAGTTGCTGGGCTGGAACCACTCCTCTAGGGACAAATAGGCTGCTCAGTGCTCCCCACTCCCACTGGTGAACAAAGAAGCTTCCTCTTATCCAAATAAGGATATGGATAGCACAGGAACTAAGACAAAGCCCGACAAACTGGGCCACGACATTATGAAAGGGAACCATAAATCTATATATATATATATATCTATATATCTATATATATATATATATATAGAGAGAGAGAGAGAGAGAGAGAAAGAGTTTTTAAAGGAGACTGTTTCGTGTTCTATGTGTGCAGTGTTAATTTTAGTTTAGTTTTAGCAAGCAGCATAAGTTTGTCAGGTTTAGAGCATTTTAGTAGCTTTATTGACATGTCATATCATAACTAACCAGCTAATATTGCTGCAAATACATAGATATTTTTGATGGTGCACCAAGAAAACAGATGCAAAAAATGCACCATTTACCTGTGGTTTGTTGTGTACACATATATATGTGGTATGCATTCTATGATGCTTGATGTGTGGTATACATGTGTGTGTGTGTGTGTGTGTGTGTGTGTGTGTGTGTGTGTGTGTGTGTGTGTGTGTGTGTATACGTGTATGTATGTATGAATGTGCATGTTAATGTGTGTGAGTGTGTGTACTATGTATATTCACTTTCTTGGTTAATAAATACATAAATAGACATAAATAGTTCAGTCACATGATACATAGATAAGCTGTTGTTTCAATCCAGTATAACAAAGCACTTTCTAAAATGTTATTTGCCTGATAGCTAAAGAGATTCACAGAGGGACAGAAAGAAGTGGGCACTTTAAAGAATGTATATTGTATGTATTCTCTGTAGTTTTCAAAATGTAAATGAGTTCCTTTTTTTTCAGGAAAGCGAATTTGTCTTGGACAACCCTTGGCTCGGATGGAGATTTTTTTGTTCCTTACAACACTCCTGCAGAATTTTACATTTAAAGCACTTGTTGATCCAGAGAAGATTGATGTGAAAGCAGAAAACAGTGGTTTTCTGAATATACCACAGGCTTTCAAAGTTTGTGTTAGTAGTCGCAAACCATTCTAGTGTCATGCAGAAAATAAATATGATTATATCACTTATTTTCATTTTAAGTTGACATTGTTTTATGAGCATGTATCAGTGCAAATGTGAGTTATCTTGATAAGTAAGTGTATGCTAACTGAATAATTTTAACTAATTTTTACTCTCATTGCCATCAGTACTAATATCTTTCTCACATCTGATGCTTTGCATACGTCTTAAAAACATCTCTGTTTCCATATTCATAACATTCCAAATCTTCAAAAACAAAAACTTTTAGTTTATGCTACTCTCTCAGAACAGAATGCCATTGCACCACATTGCAGAAAAAACACTTGACTTTTAGATGCTGAAACATCAGACTCTGGGTTATATTAGAAAGAACCTTGCCATGAGCATTAATGCAATCACAAAAAACAGCAATTCAGAGACATTCGCTACAATGAGAAAAGGCCTCACCATAAGCTAATCTGAGTGCCCTGGAATTGTGCAGTGATTACTGCAAGTTCCAAAAGGTGTTGGTCCATGCATCACATATTGCACAGGTACCAATCTCCTTTACCCCTTCACATACATGCACACATTTAAACACACACACATACACACACACACACACACACACACACACACACACACACACACACGTGCAAAGTCTCACACTCACCATTGATCAGACAAGCCTTCTCACATCATCACACTCGTGGATATACTCACTTATTCACACACGCACGCACACACACACACACACACACACACACACACACACACACACACACACACACACACACACACACACACACACACACACACACACACACACACACACACACACACATGTGCACACATTCCCAGACCTCTCAACAGTTTCTGGTTTTACAGAAAGTCCATGATTTGTCCTTTTATAACTGCCCTGTCCCTCATAACTCATAGACAATTATAGTCAGTGAATAAAGCCAAAACTTAGAGTTTCATACTTCTTATTCTTCAAAACATGCTTTGTAAAGCAATACCTGTTCTATTAACTGTGTTTGTGGCTTAGAAAGGGTCCCTGGCCCCTCCATATTTAATTTTGGTGAAAAAATGACTCATGCTACAAAACTTGTAGTTTTAGTAGAACAATATACTCTTTTGTCCCTGGTGTCTTGTGTCTCCTTCCAGTATTACAGGCTTTGCTCTTTAGTGTAAGGGAGTTTAGAGGTATGGCAACCACTTCCCTGACACAGACACACACACACACACACACACACACACACACACACACACACACACACACACACACTCACTCACCTAAAACCACTCATACCTCTGCAGACAAGCAGGCATACTGCTACACACATACACACACTCAAACCCCCCACCACCACCACTACCTCTCCGCCAAACTCCCTATCATTCACTTGTAACTTGGTTTCTCCAATTGAAAGCAATGGGTGAACATGACCTTTTGGCTATGTTAATTAACATGGCTGGCAGTGTTAATTTATGTTGCATAAATCCCTTACTGCTGTGGCGACCGTGCCCTGGCCAACCAATCAAGGAGCCTCAATCCTCAACACTAACACCAGGGAGGTCATCTCATAGAAGAGAAAAGGATAATTAATACACACAGTAAAGTACAATTTCCCTTAAGTGCACACAGAGATCAGAGGCAGTCTGGGGCTAGTTGCTCCCTTGCTCACCAGGTCCCCAATAAGACTCCCCACTGGCACAGCTATAGGGTCCAGGTCTCAGCCTAACTGGGCAAGCTAAAACCTCCAGTACCCCCTCTGTCCAACCAGTGCTTCATGTCCCTGCCAAGTAGCTGACATAACACACACACACTTTGAGATAAGTATTTATACAACTTCACAGACACTCCTGGGAAAGGCTGACACAGATTCTCCAACTGTGCCCCTTTACCCAGACTATACAGTAGTAATTACTGCCACCACCCAGTTAATAATATCAGCTACTAAAAGGCCCTTAAAAGGGTATCCAATTATTACTGTGCAATATTAATATCCAATGGTAGTATGACTAACAGTCAAGGCTTACTTTAGAGTGGCCTATTACAATAACCTCCATAAATATGCCGTGTATTGTAGAGCTTATCTCTACACAAACCAGCCACAGATAGAAGGCTTTAAAATATTTAATAATAAATAATTAAAACACAAGACAAAACTACTACACCACAGAGATATCTAAGTGTTCAGAGATCACACAGAAACTTAAAATAATACAGTAGGACAGGCCTGATTTCAAAGAAAAATACCTAATTAATCTCTACTAGCTTTAACTATTCCTACAAGAAATCACAGTGCTAAAAACTTACATGTGAGCATAAGGAGAGCACTGGTAAGTTGGATATCAAGATCAAAACGCTATTTATCCACTCTCTCTCCGAGACACAGTTTATAAAACATCACATCAACATGTCTCTGGGTCCTCCCCAGATTACATCATTTTTGACACTTAGGTTTTCTCAGTATTCATATTGCATCATCTTGACACCTACTCTGAGTTCCCAGGCTAATAGAAACTCCATTTACATTATTTAGCAAGCTAACACCTGCACAAGAGAGTACAACACTAAAAGGCATTTCACATATACACTCTAGCAGTTAGTCCTTAGTTAACACAATAGACAGAATGTCTTCAGCCAGCCTGACCGCAACCATCCTTAAAGATCAAAGAATGTCATAAAATCATTTCAATTTCAAAAGACAAATTTGAAAGGCTTAGCTTAGTTTTTCTTTAAAGCAAGGGGGCAATGTTGTAACAATCTTGAAGTTCACATTTTGCAGTGTTTTTCTTTCATTTAAAAACACAAGCCTGTATTTTACATTTATTTATACAGTTGATAAACAAACTTCAATCTGCGGCATTTTCACTCATCTGAGCGTTCTTACTTTGTAACTTTCATTGTTTCAATATGTAACTTATATATATATATATATATATATATATATATATATATATATATATATATATATATATATATATGAAATAAATGCACAGGAATCCAAACATTGATAATCAATGCCAGTATTTCAGAAAAATCAACTAACAAAAATAATCCACAAAAACTAAACCAAGATGATCACACAGGTTTCCTTTTGCAATCTTAAATAAAATCCCTTAAATTCAGACATACTTTTCCTGCATATTGATAGCGTTACAGAAAGAGTTCTTAGGTATGGTGTAAGATTAGATTTAGGGGGAGGGGTAGAGTAAGTGTTAAGGTTAGCCAGCTTTAGAAAGGGTGGACAGGGGTGTTTCACCATGCCCTTAACTCCAACCCTACACCCTACTATAGGAGAAGCTGTTCCCTAACACTACATGAGACACTCAGACTCTCAGACACACACACACACACACACACACACACACACACACACACACACACAGCACACATATGCACAACACTAAATCTTCCTCTTACATAACATTTAGTAATCCTAACTCATCAACCTCATACACACAATCTCATCCCCTAGGGCCAAAGTGGTTGGTATACACCCCCAAACCCATACTTACCCCCCCCCACACACACACACACACACACTAGATCTTCCTTCATTTGTATATGCAATATTCATCTGCACGAACTCTGGACAAATTGCAACTGAAAACTGGACAGATTGAATGACAGCTATATATATGTGTGTGTGTGTGTGTGTGTGTGTGTATTTGTGTGTGTATGTATATATATGTATATATATATATATATATATATATATATATATATATATATATATATATATATCTTATATCTAAAGGTATATTAAATTTATTTGACATACCCAAACATTGACATCACTAAGGTTGACAACAAAGCATCGATAATGCCAACCTCAGCACGTCACTATGCATGTATTGAGAAATACCCTCAGTATATAACAAAATAAACTTTTACTCAAAAGAGCAGCCCCCGCCATCATCCCATACCCCTCTATCAATTATATATACTAAATCTGAGATCATATAATACCAAAAAAGGGCATATTCTTCAAATCTGGGTAATTGTGACATCTTGTACACCTGTTGATCATCTGTTTAGCTGACCAAATTGGAGCTATGTGAGTTTGTGAACTTCTATTTTTACAATTTCATTGGTGGTTTTAGATTTCTCCTTTACTTCTAACTATGTTTGCCTGTATTTCAGATGTTTCTCTCCCATGGAAAGACTGTTACATAGTTGAGTTAGCAGGGATTATATTAGTAAAACATTTTTTTGTTTTTTAAATGATGTTACTTACTTTGAAATCATGTGCATATTTGGTTTTCCAAAGTCCATTTTTGACTTTCATATGAGAGAAGAACACTGAAGAATTATTATACTAAAACAGAACCCTGTGCAATATCACTGTAATCCCTAATGAGTTAGGCATGTAACCTCCTACATTGAAGGGTTGTGTCATGTTGCTTAACCAGTGTTTTGCTCATTCAGTTCAAATGTAGGGCTTGACATGAAATACTTTTTATTTCTCAATTATTTACTTATGCAAAATAGTCTGTATTACCCTATCAAGATTATAATAAGCAGCATGCAGTGCTTGTTTTCAAGTGCTGCTGTTATATTTCCAAAGAATGCTATAGTGCTCAAAGAGAAATGCCCCCCCACCCCTTCTGAAACCCATAGTCTTCTTGTCTAGAAGAAGTAGACCCCTTTTTGTTTTGGATAAGGTCCACTATGGCTCTCTCCACAATATTACATTGAGAACTAGTTGGTCTGATGGGAGTAAAATTGTTTAGGTCTAATGTGACCCCCTCCTTTGGGAAATTGTACCACTATAGACTGATGCCATAGATTATAACATTTTGTTAAATCTGAATGATAGACTATTATAGCAATAACCTATGCCTGGGTGTGGGTAATGCTGGATTTACCCACGGTTGGCATGGTTTGCACCCTCGGGACCAAACAAAGCCAACCGTGGGTAAATACAGCATTACCCACACCCAGAAGTGAGTTATTGCTATTATACCATGACATTATTTAAGAAAAGAAACTATTACTTTTCTTAAATAATGGCATAGTATAATGCCTGTTTACTGCCCTTCCGGCACAGGATGTCTAAGCGCATTCTCAAGCGTGCAGTTCTGATGTACTTTCGCGCCACTTCCGCGCAGTACATCAGAGTTATGTGCCAAGTACGGAGAAAGCAAGATCTCTGTTGCTTTTTCCATTGCTTTTTCACTATGTTAAATGGGTAGGGTTTAACATAGCGGAGACCAGCTTTTTGCGTAGTACTGCTAAACGGAGATGTCCGCTGTTAGCTATTTTTAAATGGTGTTTCCAAGCTATGTTAAACCCATTTTAACATGGCGAAGGCAATATACAAAAGCAACGGATATCTTGCTTTCTCCATTGCTTTTAAAACCTGTTCTCGCTAGCCATGTTAAATGGGTTTAGCATTAGTTAGCGAGACAGTTTAAAATAAGCAACGGAGATCTCCGCTGTTTATTTTAAAGCTGTCTCGCCATGTTAAAAACCCATTTCAACATAGCGAGACAGTGTTTTAAAGTAAGAGTTAAATGGAAAAAGTCCGGGCGACCGACCTTTTTCCATTAGTATAACTCGACGGCAATGTGCATGCGGGCCAATCAGCTTAATGCTTAGGGGGCTGCAGAGCACATAATAACTCATCTTTGGTGTGGGTAATGCCGGATTTACCCACGGCTGGCATGGTTTACCAAAAGTCAATCGTGGGTAAATACAGCATTACCCACACCCAGAAGTGGGTTATTGCTATTATACTACGATTACTATTTAAGAAAGAAACTATTACTTTTCTTAAATAATAGCATAGAGCACGCCTGCCACGCCCCTTCCGCAGATGTTCATATCCATAGAAATTTCTGATGTACTGCGCTACCAAGAAAGTACATCAGAGTTGTGAGCAAAAGCAACGGAGAAAGTAAGATCTCCGCTGCTTTTTTTATTGTTTTTGCTATGTTAAATGGGTAGGTTTAACACAGTTTGAGATTAGTTTAAAAATAAGCACCTGAGATGTCCGGTTGCTTTATTTTAAACTGTTCATTGTTAAACCTATTTAACATAGCAGAAACAGCAAAAAGCAAAGAGATCTTTGCTTTCTCCGTTGTTTTTTTTAAATTTGTTCAAGAGGTTAAATGGGTTTAGTATAGCGAGATTGTTTAAAATAAGCAACGGAGATCTTGTTGCTTATTTAGAAGTTGCTGTCTCACATGTTAAACCCATTTAACATAGCGCGAGACAGTGTTTAAAAGCAGAGAGCTATACTAATGAAAAAGTCCGGGCGACTCAGACCTTTTTCCATTAGTATAACTTTCGATTTACAATGCCGCTGGCCAATCAGCATGCGTTTTGAAGTCATGGTATAATAGTTGGGTTTCCTTTGATTCTTTCAGAGCTATCGGGTATGTTATTGTGATCTTAAGCTACTCAAGTTTTTAATTGTACTTCAGTCAGCAGTTAAGACACCTGTACTCCCTTGTATCTGTAGCACTCTGATGGTTGTTTTATACTGGATATCAAGGGCAGTTTCAGTGAGCAGCTTTTGGATGCAATCAGGCTCAACTAAAAGGCTTATGTTCAGGCAGAGCTGAAGCAAGGGAGGGTGGGAGAGACTAGTCACTGTTGGCTCACTCATCCAGGTAGTATGGCCCACTGTACCACTCCAGGTAGCAGTTATTGGGTCAATGTGGCTTTTGCTGCACCTAAGACTGGAAAGCACCCATGAAAAGAAGCATGCATGAGGGTTTCTTAGAGTAGTGACATATATGAAGCTACCAGCCACCATAAGGAGAGGTTGAGTTGGGAAGGGGACCTACTCACTTATATCCATCTCCTGCCTCAGGGGGAATAAAGGGGCAAGTAGAAGTCTTACCCTCTAACAATGAGGATTTTGCAATCCAGCAAAATTTGCCAAAAAGGCTTTATGCATCAAAGACTGAAAAAAGTGGGCGTTTGTCATGAGAGCAGCTACCTCTTCTACGATGCATTGGAAAAAT
>NC_056725.1:760742988-760760488 GCF_019279795.1 Protopterus annectens | reverse complement strand
TGGGTTTTCAGTGTTTTGCATTTTCGATGTTATGGTCTCAATGTTATGAAATTCAATGTTACGAAATTTCAATGTTAAGAAGTAGACCTACAGATATATATATATATATATATATATATATATATATATATATATATATATATATAGATATAGATATATATACACACACACACACACACACACACACACACACACACACACACACACACACACACACACATATATATATATATATATATATATATATATATACTAACATATAAATATATGCAGGTGTATGTTTTGTGTGATGCATATGATGCATAAAATATTTTGTACTGTAGGATTAAGGCCTTTTTTTAGTTCAACCAGTATAGAGTGATTTTGGGTTTAGGAAGTGAGAGAAACCTGGAATATTGATAGAAAACCCATTTATAGATTAGAGGACACTCATCTCATCCACATACAATAAGGATTGAATGTCTGAACCTGGAGATTGTAGGCAGAGGAAGCAGAGTCATTAATTACTGAAGCACTGAGTAATATAGACTAGCAAACACTGTACATAAAAGCCCTAATAATGTAATGGGAATGCAATAATGAAATAAATGAACAAATAAAATTGAGCAACCAAAAATTGTAGCATAATATGATATACGACTTGCATAATGAAAACCTTTATTACAGAACAGTACAGAAGTCCAACTGAGTCAGGATATTTATTTTTGTGCATGTCAATAAATGACTTGTTTTATTGTTCTTCTGCCTCACTTTTTATCTTTTGCTTCAGTTCTATGATTAATATTCAGTTCTTTGGTTGTTGTTTCAATTTTTATTTATTTTAAGTGACATACTGAATAAAAAACAGTGTTGTAATCCAGAGAAACACGAACCAGGGAAAAGAACAAAAAGCACTAATGCTTTAATGCTTCACAATCACTGCAAATAACACCACATTTATTTAGAACTAACTACATTTTGTGTGTCTTGGACTGATTATGGAGCATTCGTGCTTAAAAAAACAATGTTACTAAAGTACGTAAGATTACATGTGTAGTGTCATATTCAAGTCCTTGAACATTTATGATTATTCTTTGTAATGGCAGAGCTGAAGTTATCAGTTTTCAAAAAAAAAAAGATTGCTAATGACTTTATAATATAGTATGATCACATGGGTTTCAGATCTAAAACCTAGTAACACAGATTCCATAATGTTATGTTTGTACTGGTGTCCACCCACCAGTTATATCAGTATTAATTTTAAACTGAGTTTTATTTCCTAACATTTCTCTGACTTGCAGGAACATTATTGCATGATCTAGGAACACTTTGCATCACAAAAACCTATCCATTTAATAGTGCTGTTTAGTTCAAATTTTAAATTTCATTTTCTGTTGACATCATTGATTCAGTAGGATTTACTGTGATGAGGAAGCCTTAACTTAGTAGGTTTGCCTATTACAGCAAGCCTTTTTGGTTATGAGATTGCTCTCCCACTACTGGTTTTCCTGGTGGTGGCATTAATATGTGGAAGCAAACTGCAAATATGTCTGGCCAGTACAGTGGCTAATACAAATTAGAAGTGCTCTCTCCCAGATATGGTGTTGGTAGTGGATTAATGAGGCAGAGTGCTATTCCAAGTTAATCTTTTATTTTCAGGAAGGAAAAAGTAAATGCATCTGTTAATGGGAGTGGTCACAGGTTATACCGTGACTACAGGTGCATATAGTGGAGCCATGATTGTGTGTGTGTGTGTGTGTGTGTGTGTGTGTGTGTGTGTTTGTGTGTGTGTGTTAGAGGTTCTATACTACCCTTATATCTGGGCTGGTAAGGAGAACACTAGTAGTCAGGTCTGTCAGCACAGTGTCCATTTCAGAGATGTGGTAATGAGCTGCTAATAAGATGCTTTTCTGTTCATTTTTACTTTGTCTCTGAATCCTTGTTTCTCTCATTCATGGGAATTGACTAACATTTGTTAGCTAATTAGTGTATCAGGACAGAATATTTCTCTAACCCCTTTATAATGTTTTGTTGTATGTTTGTATTTCAGTATCTTTCAAGGCTCTGGTATTCTGTTCTTTAAAAGTCTTATCAATAAGGCATGCTTCTCATCTTAAAAATCTACACCTAATACTGAAAAAGTACAGTATAGTGAGCCAGCAAATGAAGAGATTCTTTTAGCTAGCAGAGATATTCTTTCAGTAAGTTTTACATTTTCTTTCAGCCATCTCATTTAAATTGACTTTAGTCAGTATGTTGGCACAGAAGATGTCAGCATTTTAACACAGATGCTCATCATGCATACAGCTGCAGTCATAACAGATGGGTTATCCTGCCATCAGGCGGGTCCTCGGTCGGCCGAATTCCAAAGTCTAGGTCCGGCGTCAGATGTCTTCGCTTCTTCCCTGACGTCAGTGCGACAGGGGTATAAAGGAACCAGCCGACGCCATTTTCTTCAGTCTTTCTTGCCGCACGGTGCCCGAAGCAGAAGCAGTTTGCAAGTGCCGGTCGGCCAGCTCCTGAGATTACGAATATTTTTCAACCTAAGACTTCCTGAAAGCTAAGTACCCCGTTGGGGAAACTTTTTTTGCCTCAGACCGATGTCAGACAAAGTTAATAAGTGCATTTCATGTGGGAAGCAAATACCGCATAAGGATTTTCATTCCCTCTGCATTCCTTGCTTAGGCACAGACCACGTCGTCTCGGCCTGTAGTTTTTGTGCTACATTCAACAGACGCACTATTAAGCGTCGGGCAGAGTTCGCCCAACACTATTTTGGCAAAAAGTTTAATTACATTATGTCGTCGGATACTCCGACTCCAGTTTTAAGTAAAAGACGCAAAGATAAGGACCGACATACGAGGTCCGCGACTTCTACCGACACCACGCCAAAGCCGACTACAGGTGGTCCGGTTCTCAGTGAGGCACCTACACAGCCCCTGATTACCGATGACACCTCTTTGGCGGTGTCGTCAGTGCCCAAGGTCGCAGGCTCTTCGGCCCACACCCCGACTACCGATACCGAAGCCACTCTTGGCAGTGAAACTCAGAGTTTAGACAGGCCTGCCACCTCTCAAGGTGTCTTCAGGCCTTCCTCTTCTTTTTACATCAAGGCTTTCACTAAGTCTAAAGCAGCCATGTATACTAAAAGACAAACCCCACAGGGCCCCTCTCAAGGCCCCATGCCTAAAAAGCAGATGCTCAAAATGGCTGAGGATTTGATTACTCTTATCAGGGGTTCTCAACCCCCTCCGGACAAAAGGCCCAGAGTGGAGGAAGAATCCCTTTCCTCGGACCAGGCCTCCATTATTTCAGAACATTCTGAAGACCAGGAACATTCTTACTCCCCTTTTGAAGATTCTGATGCAGAGGAGTCCATTCCCTCTGTCTCCCCCCCCTGAGAATTACTCTTTTGGGGAAACCTTACATACCTTGAGGGAACACTTCCACTGGGAAGGCCAAGAGTACTCAGACTCCAAGAAAAGGCTTAGGGATTTCCTCTTGCTCCCTCAGCACAGGCCTCTGGCTATACCTCCCATCTTAGACATACTAAATGATGTGTATTCGGAGGCCTGCCTTAACCCAGATTCTTTACCTCCAGCTCCAGTCAAGCCTGACAGGTATTACCGGGTTCCTGATTCACACCAATTTCTATGCAAAAGCCATGCGGCTGACCCAGAAACTATTTCACAGGGTCCCAAGGGAATTAAGGCCTCCACTGCTAAAAATCCATTGCCTTCAGAGAGAGATTCCAGAGCTTTAGAAAGGTGGGGGAAGAAGGTATACACCTCGGCCACCTTAACCATGAGGGCATTAAACTGTCAGTTCCATATGTTAAAGTACCAACAGTTTCTGTTATCACAGTTGAAAAGCAAAACGTCACAACCTGAACAACCAGACTTGAAGGAGCTGCAGGATTTGTTACATAGTGCAGAACAAGTGGGTAAACATACCTTACAATGTGGTTTTGATTCTTTAGAGGCCTCATGTAGAGCTGCTGTTACAGGATCAGTCATACGTAGACATGCTTGGCTCAAAGAGCAAACTTTACCAGATCATGTTAAAGCTAAATTACTGGATGCACCTCTGCAAAAAGATGTATTGTTTGGTGTTAAAGCTGAGGAAGTATTAAAGAAAATGGAGGAAAAGGCAAAATCAATGCAAACAGTGAAAGATTTCCTACAGGTACAACCTCCACGTTTCAGTAGAAATTGGCCTTTCAAAAATTGGTCCTTTCCAGCCATGGACAGACCCCAAAGAGGTAGATACAGGCGCCCGAGAGGTAGAGGGCAATCTCAAGGATCGTTTAGAGGCAGACAATGGCAAGCACCTACACAAAGAGGTGGTGAGGATAGTTCACAGCCATTCAGAAAGCAGAACCAATGACTTTCCCCTTTGCATGCCAAGCAAGGCTCAAATGGCAGCACCTTTAGGCGGAAAACTGGCATTATTTTCAAAAAATTGTCATATTGTCACAAAAGACAAATGGATTCCGGACATTATAGACAGAGGCTACAGATTCCACTTTCACAGCCTTCCAAAAATGAGAGGCATGCCAAACCTGCCACACAATCAAAGGGCAGAGGCACAAAATCAAATTTCAGATCTCATGGACATGAAAGCTATTCAAGAGGTACCTGCACAAGAACACGGTCAAGGTTTTTATTCCAGACTATTCCTGGTACCAAGAAAGGGAAAAGATTGGAGACCTATTTTGGACCTATGCATCCTAAACAAATTTCTACTCGTGCCAAAATTCAAGATGCTCACATTACAGCAGCTTCTTTCCATGCTGGGCAAGGAGTCTTGGCTGGTAACATTGGACCTCAAGGAGGCATACCTGCATGTCCCAATCAGACAAGATTGCAGAAGATACCTCAGATTTCTTGCAGGTTCAACCCATTATCAATTCTCTGCATTGCCCTTTGGCTTATCTACTGCGCCCAGAGTATTCACGAAATGCCTGGCATCAGTAATTGCCTTCTGCAGACTTCAAGGGATACAAATATACCCATACCTGGACGACTGCCTGATCCAAGCGGACAGCAAGCACATACTTCTGAAACACCTGGCGTATGTAATAATGTTGTTGAAATCGCTGGGATACACAGGCAACAAAAAGAAGTCAAGACTAATACCCTCTCAAACAATAATTTTCCTGGGTGCCAGCTTGAATACAAACACCCAGATGGCTTACCTTACGCCAGAGAAACAAGGGCAACTAACTCAATACTTCAGAAAACTGGCAACTTTCACCAGGCTGACTGCAAGGAAAACCCTGCAGGCTCTGGGATTCATGGCATCTTGCATCCTACTAACCCCATGTGCAAAGCTGCATATGAGGAAACTTCAATGGTACCTAAAAAACCTATGGTCTCAACACAGCCACAGTTTGGAAACAATAATACCACTCATTCCATGTCTTCAAAAGGAATTTCTGTGGTAGGCTCAAGCATGCCAAAGAAACACAGGTCTACCATTCTGCAAGCCTCAAGCAAATCAAGTCATCACAACAGATGCCTCGGATTACGCCTGGGGGGCGCACATGACAGATCGGTGCATTCAGGGCAAATGGTCCCAAAAAGAAAAGCACCTACACATCAATCAAAAGGAAATGCTAGCAGTAATAAATGCTATTACAGCTTTCAAAGACCTGCTGCATCCAGGCCAGTTATTGATAAGGACAGACAACACCACAGTAATGTGGTACATAAACAAACAGGGAGGAACCCATTCATACCCCCTATGCAGGCTAGCCATGTCTCTTTGGAACATGGCTCTGGAATTGCAAATCGAGCTTCAAGCACAGTTCCTGCCAGGCAAGGAAAACACGCTGGCAGACAACCAAAGCAGAAATATGACAGATCCATACAAATGAAAGTTGCATCCTCAAGTTTTTTCCAAGAGAATTCAAGCATGGGGAAGGCCAGACATAGATCTCTTTGCCTCCCACAGAAATCACCAATTGGCAAAATTCTGCTCAAGGACCTTTCATCCACAGGCTTGGAAAGTGGACGCACTCTCTTTCAGTTGGACAACAATGACAGTTTATGCCTTTCCACCTCTTCCTCTGCTGCCCAAAGTTCTATTAAAAACCAGAGCAGACAGACCAAAGATGATTCTCATTGCCCCAGACTGGCCAAGACAACACTGGTACCCACTCCTGAGGAGCCTGACGAATTCCCCACCATGGATCCTGCCTCTAATGCCTCTTCTACTGACTCAGCACAACTTCAAAGCTCTTCACAGTCAACTGTAAACACTCAATCTAGCCGCATGGAAGATTCCTTAAAATCACAACAGACCCTACTCTCCAAGGAGGTGCAGGATGTCATTTTGGAGGCCAGAAGACCTTCTACTAGAAAAGCCTACTCCACAAAATGGAAACGGTTTTGTGCTTGGAATGAGAAAAAGGGCCAGAACCCTGGAATACTGAATTTACCTCAAATATTACAGTAACTAGCTGAGCTGCTAAGCAGAGGACTTTCATTCTCCTCCATCAAAATCCATGCCTAAGCCATTTCTGCAGAATACAACACTGATCCTCCTTTATTCTCTCACCCCCTCTTAAGACAGTTCCTCAGAGGGGCTAAGAATATAAAACCCCCAAGAAAACAACCAGTACCTGCTTGGGGCCTCAATTTCATTCTAGAAAAACTTACTTTGCCTCCCTTTGAGCCAGCTGCATCAACAGAACTGCAATATTTGTCCTGGAAAACAGCCTTCCTGCTGGCTATCACCTCAGCTCGCAGGGTTTCGGAACTACAAGCCCTCATGGCTGTGCAGCCTTTCATCATTTTCCATCAGGACAGAGTATCCTTGCGAACCAACCCTTCCTTTATGCCAAAGGTAGTATCCAGGGTAGCCTTGAATCAGGCAATCCACTTACCTACCTTTTACCCTAATCCTCAAAACAAAGGGAGAGACTACTACATTCCTTGGACATTCATAGGCAGCTACGTTATTATTTGGATAGGAACAAAGCCTTTCAGAAAATCAGAGCAACTCTTTGTGTCCTATGCTACAGGAGCTCAAGGGAAGCCTATTTCCAAACAGACAATCTCAAAATGGATAGCCCACTGCATACGCTTTTGTTACTCTTTTCATGGTAAAACTGTACCTGCAGGCATCAGGACTCACTCCACAAGGGCCACAGCCACCTCTGCAGCTTTCCTCAGGGGGGTTCCTACCAAAGATATTTTGGAAGCTGCCACTTGGAGTTCTGTACATACTTTCTCCAAGCACTATCACCTACCATTATACTCCAAATCTAGTGCAGGCTTTGCCACTGCAGTCTTGCAGGGCATCCTGACTCCTCCTAGTTCCACCTAGTGCCTAACACCCCTTTTTTAGCTTTGGTATTCTACCCATCTGTTATGACTGCAGCTGTATGCACGATGAACATAGTACAGTTTTGTACCTACCATAAATGTAGATGTTCGAGTGCTAATACAACTGCAGTCCAGGTTTCCCTCCCTCCTTCCCCTCTGGGACAGGCCTAATGGCTAACTCTTCCTCATACAACCTGATTGGGGTATTCTTTTATGGTGTATTTGCTTGCAACTACTGTTTTTTGATTATACTGCATTGCATTATTACATAAATTTATGTATTGCCTTCCTTCTGGGGGCACCTGACATCTGGGGCAAGAAAAACTGAGGAAAATGGTGTTGGCTGGTTCCTTTATACCCCTGTCGCACTGACGTCAGGGAAGAAGCGACGACATCCGACGCCGGACCTAGACTTTGGAATTCGGCCGACCGAGGACCCGCCTGACGGCAGGATAACCCATCTGTTATGACTGCAACTGTATTAGCACTCGAACATCTACATTTATGGTAGGTACAAAACTGTACTTTTTTGCCTGTTTTCTTGGAATAACAGTTATCATAGTCTGACTACTTTGTTCCTAATTGTCTGTGGCCTATTTAAAGTGCATTGGGTTCTGAATTATTAAAGCTAAATCTTTTATCTCTTGAAGTATTAAGAAACATTATGTAATACAAGTGTTACCAAAGTATGTAACATTACACTTTTAATGTTGATTTTAATTCCTTGTGAACATCTGTTTAGTATCAGTAAGATAGTCATTCATATTTAGATAACTGGAAGTCCATAACTTTTACAATCCTTGCATATTTCTTTAATTTAATTTTACTTGACAATACTGTCTTCTATAACATGATTAGTTTAATTTTGTCATTATTTAACTAAAAAAAATGCACAATATGAAAAAGGCAATACTTATATCTTGCTATGTGGTTCTATCTGGTTGAGTTTAGATCCCTGAACTCCATGATTATTGTTATTTCATGTAAATCACTGCCTCTGTGGTTTCCAAATGTGTGTGAGTGTGTGTGTGTGTGTGTGTGTGTGTGTGTGTGTGTGTGTGTGTGTGTGTGTGTGTGTGTGTGTGTGTGTGTGTGTGTGAGCACATGCTTCTTTGTACTGCAAGGATTTCTCTTTTCTTCATGTTTGTGCAGCTATGGAGTTGGTATTTATAAGTTTGGAGAGTATAGGGACTGAAATGCTTTCTTTCATGGGATTTAATTGAGTTGAACTTGGCCTCCAGAGTTCTCACTGATCTGGAACTCTACAATATATAGGTGAAATCACCACCACCACCAACTGAGCAAACCACAGTAAAAAACTTTTCTAAAGCAAACTTCACCTTACTTAAGACAGGGGTGGTAAGTTTCACAGCCCCCACGTTAAAGGATAACGCTGCCCAAGATGCAGAAACCTTTACAAATGCACTCTATGAGCACCTACAAGGATGCATGGATCATGCCATCCCCAGCAAAACCAAGACTCACTCCTCTAAGAGAAGGAAACCAGTTTGGTGGACACCTGCAATAAACAGGCTATACAATAGAAGGAGGAAACTAGTTCAGAAAAAAAGCAAATCCCAAGAAGGAAAGACATCCCTGATCAGTATCAGTAAGAAACTGAGGTACCCCATGAAATCATCCAAGGCTAACTTCGAAAGAAAAATAGCCAAGGATTCAAAAGACACCACAAAGCCTTCTTTAGCTTTGTTAAGAATCTAAGTGGCAACTCACAGATATGAACTGAACTAGTGCAAAATAAGACAAAATATACTGAACCTACTGATATTGTCAACATCCTGGCAGATAGATTCAGTGCAAACTTCAACCCCCTCTCACCCCCAAAAGGGTCCACAACAATACTGGAAAAGTGTAGTGTCCCAGAAATCACAGATGCACAGGTGAAAACAGCCCTTTCAAAAGCCAAAAACAGTGTCAATGGGGCAAGATGATGTCCCAGGCTGCGTCTTGCATGAACTACAGAATAAACTAACCCCCCCCCACCTAAACACGCTGTTTAACCTCAGCCTCTCCACAGGCTACATGCCCATAGAATGGTGCACATCAATGGTTATTCCTCTCCACAAAGGAGGGGCCACAACTGACCCTGGTAACTATCGCCCCATAAGCCTGACTAGCCTGGTCTGCAAGGCTATGGAGCGCATCATCATGGAACTCATTAACAAAGACATTGGGAACCTCCAAACACTTGCCCTGACTCAATTCGGCTTTGTTAAGGGCAGATCATGCCTACTAAACCTCTTTGACTCCTTTAAGACAGTCACCAAGGCCATAGATGAGGGAAAGGTGGTTCACACAGCCTACCTTGACCTCTCCAGGGCTTTTGACACCATTCCCCACTTGGGTATTACAGAAAAACTCACCAGCCTGAACATAAACCTCTATGTCACGAGATGGGTTGCCAACTGTCTTACAGACAGAACTCGCATGGTAAGAATAGCGGGCTCCAGGTCCGACTCTAAACCAGTCACAAGTGGTGTCCCGCAAGACCCGGTCCTGGGACCCCTACTGTTCAGCATATACTTCTCAGAAGTACAGGCAAACATGGCAGAAAGACAGCTTCACAACAACAGCTTCAATAACAGGCTTTTACCTTGCTGAATCCACAATATATGAAATGTAGAGCTTTGCTGTTGTAAAAGTCATGTGGCGTTGTAATTCCACAGCTTTAAAACATGTGGATGTCATAAAAACAGAAAAAACAAACATAGAAATGAAGAACCCTTCTGATGTAAACAATGAACAAGTGCTTTCAGCTTTTTCAAGCCTTCTTCAGATTCAAGTAGGTAAGCTGGGTTAAGTGTTTAAAAGTTGGTATCATCCAATGAAACACCTCAGTGAATGATGAATGTTAACCAATCAAGTTAGTCCATTGGTAGACACCTCCATAGCTTGAAGTTAAAACTCTTTGGGCCAGATTCAGGAAGGCTTACACGGAGTTCAAGAGTAGTGTAAGCCTCCCGATTCAGGTACAGCCCAAACCTCCGTGTAAGAGACAGCTAACACGTCTCTTACACGGACTGGGCGTGGAAATGCTCAATACCTCATTTGCAGCTCAAAGATATGCAAATGAGGTATTTGAGCGATCCACGAAGCTGAAACCATTTCGTGTAACGGACGTGTTAGCTGCAGAAATGTACTCAGCTGACAGCTGAGTACATTTCTGCAAAATCAAAAACGGAGCTATGTCAGCTCCAAATAAAGGGTGCATATGTTTCATTAAGCACGCCAATGGCCAAATATGTGGCCATTGGCATGAAAAAGTGTTGCAAAAATATGTTATATAACTTTTTTTTTTCCGTGGGATTATGATGTTTAACTGCAGCGCACACCCTCGCAAACGGGGTGCGCTACCTAAAACTGAAAACCGAAGCTTATAAGCCCACAATTGTGGGATTTATGTATTACATGGAATGTCAATGGAGAGACTTGCAGACCAAAAACAATATGGCCTCCGTTTAGTAGTTGTCAAGGGGGGGAAGCTCCGTGTAAGACATGTAACTAAGCATTACTAGGCAATCCTATGTAAATGAGGGTTACAATACTGAATCACACTGCCACATAGGTAATGAGCACTTTCTGAGTAGTGTAAGAGTTAGAGAAGGGGGAGGAACAGAGTAAGAGGTAGGTGACATCACGGGGGGGAAGGATAGAAACAAATGTACCAGATTGGAGGGCAATGTAAGGTGACAGATGACAGACAGACATCAGGGAGGGAGGTGTGTCCCAACAGAACACTAGGAAAGTCAAGAAATTGAGGGTATACGTTATCCCTACACTCAAAGTTTCTTGATATACGTGCATGGCGCGTGTGCGCACGTGTAAGGCAGGTTCAACATGTGGGAGCGTGTTGCAAACCATTTGCAATGGTTTGCACGGGCGTGCACGTGTGGAAGGCAGTGTGCGCACGTTTTAACATGAATCAGCCAAGTTCACACCGTGTAAGGATGTGTGCGCGCGTGTAACACCGTGTAAGTATGTGTGCGTGCGTTTAAGTGACTGTGAGCGTGCTTAAGCTGGTGTGCACATTGCTCCCCCTGAGGAAACAGAGAGGAAACAGGAAACAACTAAAATACACAGAAACTGCCAGAGGATACTGCTGGAGTTAATTTATGGAAACAATTGGAAGCAGGCAATTACACAGGCAGACTAGAAGCCCAACCCAGCACTTAAAACACTGCAAACAGCAGTGCAGGGTGTTTCTCACAAGAGATACTGCAAGAAAGTAAGCTATCAGAATTGAAAACTGAAAAAAGCTGAACTCAGAGCAGAAATGCTAGGGGCTGCCATAGCTGTTATAATCAGGCATAGGCGAATTGCTGAGGGTGGTGACAATGCAGATGCTGACAGACAACCCAGAGTGAGGAGAAGGAGAAGAGTATACAGGCCCAGGGTCACCTACCATGGGTTACATGAGCTGGAGATAGTAGAGCGCTACAGAGTGGACAGAGACCTTCTGCAGCAGATTGTTGAGCTGTGCAGGCCACATCTCACACACAGAACCAACACAGGGGAACCCATCCCAGTGGAAACCAAGGTATGTGTTGGCCTAAGAATACTAGCAAAAGGTACCTTCCAGAGACCAACTGGTGATATGATGGGGATATCACAGGCATCAGCCTCCAGGGTACTGCACCAGTTCCTGGATGCCATGTCAGCACATGTCAGTGATCATATATATGTCCCTAATGACCGTGAGGTTGTGGCCAGCAATATGCGTCTCTTCCAGCAAATAGCGGGATACCCTGAGGTGCTGGGTGCAATAGACTGCACGCACGCATGCATCAAAGCACCAGCTGGTGAGCGGGGTAGAGCCTACATTAACCGCAAGGGATACCCCTCCATCAACTGCCAGGTCGTGTGTGATGCCCAGGGCATAATAATGAATGTGTGTGCTGGCTGCCCTGGGAGCTACCACGATTCCCACATCTGGCATCTGATGCAGCTGTACCAATCATTTGCCAGTGGGGACTTCCCACACGGACACCTAGTGGGGGATGCAGGTTATGCACTTGAGCCGTGACTGATGACACCCATCAGAAATGTACACACACCTGAACAGGAACGCCATAATGAGGCACACGCACAAACACGTAATGTCATAGAGCGTGTGTTTGGGCTGCTCAAGTCACGGTTCTGGTGTCTGGACACATCTGGTGGAGCCTTGCAGTACACACCAACTACATGTACCCAAATGGTCATGATATGTGCTATGCTACATAATATGATCCTGTGGAAACAGCTGCAGCAGGACCAGCACAGGGCTGGGCCTAACATCCCCCCACCATTGCCAAGGCCACCACAGGCAGAGGGTGACTCGGAGGAGGAACAACCTGACCTTGTCCCAGTAGGCAGAAGGAGGCGTGCCCAGTATGCCCTGGCCTTGGCAAAGAGGCAACGCATAGCACATACACTTGGTCAGTAGGAACACTGGGACTGATACCCGCTCTGACTCACTCATATAGTAACAGGGATGCCTAACATGACACAACCTGCTTCCAAACATGTACAGGGAGTGTAGTATGTGCATCCGACAGAGGCAGCCCTGCAGCACCACCTGAGGCATGAATGCCATGTGTTGAGTAATGTAATACCATGTACCATATGCAGACCTGAGGACCCGACTAACATCCACCCTCACCAATCATAAACCACAAAAAACACAAACCTACCTCATAGGTACCACAAGGGATAGGAACCTAGATGTAATGCTACCCAATGCCAGAAGTATAAATGCGTGCAGTGTAAACGCACACAGTATAGAGAATGTAGATATCAGTGCTGTAATAGAAAACAGGGTCAAAGCCCACATCAGCACCCTGACACTACCAGGTCACACCTCATACAGTGATGTACATGTGCAAAAACATGGAACAAGCTACAAAATGAGGGTGACTGGCAATAAATGGCATGGCTAACCACACACCCATGTTGGTACCACAACAAGAAGCAACATGGATTAGCCATGGTCAAATACCAATGGCTAAAACTGACTACTACTATATAGCTTGCTGCAGACCACTGTCCTAATAGCAGGAACTGCCCCAGGCCTACTCTGGCAACGTGAGTGTCAAACGAAATATTACTGTCAACCCGGGTGCCCAGGTCCCTGATAACCTCTTCTGTGCTTAGAGGATTTCCACCTAGATGGGAACTAAGGGTAACCCTGTTATTCCCGAAGGGTATGACTATGCATTGTTTAGCGTTTAATGTAAGGCCATGGCTCTGGCACCAGTTATCCATGTCTATGAGACCCTTCTGAAGGATGTCTGTGTCAGATGGGTTTCCAACTATGCTTCCCAGTTTGCAGTCATCTTCAAACTTTGTCAGCCATAATCCTCCTGTGTTTGCTTGTACTTCTGAAAAGTAGATGCTGAACAAAAGTGGGCCCAGGACTGAGCCCTGTGAGACACCACTTGTGACAGTTTTGGAGTGTGACATGGCACCAGCAACTTTGACCCTGTGTGTTCTGTCACTTAGCCAGTTTGCAACCCATCCTGTGATGTATGGGTTCACATTTAAGCTGGTGATGTTTTCAATGATACCCGAGTGGGGTATTGTGTCGAAAGCCTTTGCCAGGTCAAGGTAGGCTGTGTGGACTGCCTTGCCCTCATCAATGGCCTTGGTGACTGTCTTGAAAAAGTCAACCAAGTTTAAAAGGCATGATCTGCCCTTGACAAAGCCAAACTGGGTTGGATCCAATGTCTGCAAGTCCCCTATGTCTTCATTTATGATTCCCATTATGATCCTCTCCATAGCTTAGCAGACCAGGCTTGTCAAGCTGATGGGATGGTAGTTTCCGGGGTTGGTGGAGGCACCTCCTTTGTGAAGTGGGTCCACCATTGCTGTATGCCACTCCTTGGGCACATATCCTGAGGTGAGGCTAAGATTAAACAGCTGCCCTAACTGCAGGTTTAATTCCTCATTGAGTTCATGGAGCACACAACCGGGGACACCATCTGGTCCCATGGATAAAGTGTTTTTCGCCTTGGATAGAGCAGTTCTCACCCCAGCATTTGAGATGTTTGGGGGGCTACAATCCTCTGGTATAGATATCCCTCCAGTTGGGGGGGGGGGGAATCTGCACTGAACCTGTCAGCCAGTATGTTGGCAATGTCTGTAGGTTCAGTGATATTTACATAATTTTGAACTAATTCTGAGCATATCTGGAGTTCCCGACCAGGTATCAAACATAGGTAAAAAAGGCCTCATGATTGTCCCTTGAGTCCTGAGCGGGTTTACTCTCAAAATTTGCCTTGGATGATTTTATGGGGGAACTCAGTGTTTTACTCATAATGAGCAGGGGTGTCTTCCCTTCTACGGATTTTGCTCTATCTTGTAGTAGCTCCTTCCTTTTGTTGTAGAGCTTGTTTATGGCTGGGGTCCACCAGACTGGATGCTTGCCTGTGGTACAAAGAGTCTTTGTTTTGTTTGGGATTGCCTGATCCATGCAGTCCTGGAGGTGCTGGTAGAAGGCATTTGTAAGTGATACAGCGGCTTGGGTAATGGTGTCCGCTGGCTTGGGGGCCTTGAAAGAGACCACACCAGTCTTTAGAAGTGTGAAGTCGGCTTTGAGAAGGTCTTCACTGTGGTCTTTTCTATCTGGGGTGGGGTGGGATGTGGACTCCCACTGAGATTAGTTCATGATCTGATCTCACCAATGATGGGTATACTTCTGGTGTTGAACATTGTGACCCCATGTTCGTGATGATGAGTTCTAGTATGTTGTTTCCTCTTGTGGGGATGGTGACTAGTTGTTCCATGGCATTTGAGTGTATGAACTCTAGGAACCTTTGGGTTAGAGTGTTGGGGCTTGAGTAGTGATCCCAGTCTATATTTGGATAGTTGGAATCACCCAGTATGATGGTGTTCGGAGATACATTTATCCCCTCCAGTGTTTTCAGGACAGCTGTGTGAGGTACCTGAGTTTGAGAGGGTGGCATGTAACATGCTACAAACTGCAGAGTCTTGCCTAAGGTTACTTGCACCTGGATGGTCTCTGATGCATCGTGTGTTGCCACCACCCTTGAGGTGAGGGTGTCCTTGATGAATATGGACACCCACCCTCCTTTCTTGGTGTTGTCCGGATTTTGGGGCCGGAAAGCATGATATGAGGTAACACCCAATAGTGCCGGGGTGCTGTCAGAAGCCGTGAACCAGGTTTCAGGCACAGCAC
Source organism: Protopterus annectens (assembly GCF_019279795.1). Lineage (NCBI taxonomy): Eukaryota > Metazoa > Chordata > Ceratodontiformes > Protopteridae > Protopterus > Protopterus annectens. The sequence goes on along the minus strand of NC_056725.1, from coordinate 760,744,984 downwards.
AGACATCAATGTTCTCCATACTGAGAAGGGCGTCGAGTGTGTGCAGCTTGAGGTTGAGACTTCTGGCATTGAGCAGCATTACCCTTAGTGTTTTTCCTTTTCTGTGTTCTAGGGTGGTAGGTGTAGAATCTGATTCTTGCATAAAAAAGGCACAATGGGGGTGGCAAGAGCCTCAGCCAAAATCCGGAAGCCCAGGGGTGACAGGTGCAAGCCGTCCCTTGCAAATCAGCGTGGCCTGTCCAGCATGTCATCTCAGGCAGACAGACATTGGACCCCCTTTGAATGACACCATAGTTTAAGCCAATTATTACAGCTGATCATCTTGTCTCTGTTTATGTGGCATCATACTTGGTGAAGGTAGGATACTGCTCAAGGTCAGGGTCATACCTGCCTGGCCTACATAATCAGAGAGATCCTCTATGTCTCTTTTCATGTAGTCCAGGGAGGTACATCTCAGGTCGTTCACACCAGCATGGATAATGACTGAGTCAGACTTGTACTTGCAGTTGAGTGACCTGAGTTCTTGCATTATGTGGTGGATTCCAGTGCCCAATAGTCAGCTTACTGTGACCTCCTCTGTACTTGATCTGGTGAGCGGGATGTCAGTGTGTCTGACTATGGAGTCACCTATGACAAGTGTGTCTGGCATTGTGTTTGGCCTTAAGGGCTGTGACTGTTTGGCACACTGACTCTGTGGTCTATGTGTTGCATGTGCTGTGCCCTGTGGAGGCAGTTGTGTGGGTGTCTGCTGTGGTGGCCGCTGCTGTTTTGGTAGAATTCTGATCAGAGCCTCCGAGTATGTCTTTGTGTGTCTATGTGTATGATTTTAAGTTGTGATAGTGCTATGTGAGACTGGGTTTGTGGTGTGTGTGGTTACCTTCACCTTCTCCCTGGTCTTGTTAGTCCTATGTTGAGAGAGCTCAGCCTCCACTTTGGCTATATAGTTGCATCTCTCACATGTATGTGTGTTTTATGGGAGAAGGAGAGGGTTGACAGTGTACATGAGGCAATTGTAACATTGCCTCAATATTCCCAGGTTCACCAGCTGGGCAGGAGAGGACACTAGAAACTGATCCCTAGACATGCTAGAAGGAATAGACAAAACAATGTTGGAATACAGGGAGATATCAAGCCCCCCAAACCACATTATAGTACTTGACTGACAATACCTACACATACACCATAGTTTCATAGTTTCATAGTTTACTACTAGGCTATCTGTCCTAGTGCATGTATAAGCCTAGCCATAGTGATGTGGCTATTGTCACCCCTTATAGTGGTAATAAGTGTACAGAATAGATTCTGAATATTGTGCCTCTGACTTAGTAGTGACACATTATGACCCCCTTACGTAATTGAATAACTTGACTGTGCCTCTGTCTAGTCTGTGCCTCTGTCTCATATGCAGTTGTCCAGATGTCTCTTGAAGAGAGTCAGTGAGGGACACTGTCTAACATGAACTGGGATACTCTGCTAGAGTGTGAGATGCCTCTGAGTTATGACTCTGTCCCTCCAGCATGTCCTATACATGTATGTGCTGAGGTTCAAATCTTCAGCTCTCATGGTTCTGGTGGATTTGGATTGCTTGCAGTGGAGCATGTCCACCAAATCCTGATTGGACATGGTCTTGTATGTCAGGCATAGGTCACCTGTAAGTATGCGGTATGACACTGAATAAAGCTGGATTTCCTTTATTCTGGAAGCATATGACATATGTTGTAGACCCCTGATCTTCATGGTAAGGTACTTTTGGGGTCTCTCCAGCTGTTGCAAGTGCTGGGTGAGGTACATACCAAATGGGGCTTTGTATTCAATCATGGGCCTGATAAGGGAGAAGTATAGTGGTACAATGACCTCCTTTGATCTGGATGGAAAACCCTCCATGATAAGGTGGGCAAGACAGAAAGTCTTTCTAACCACTTTGGCAACATGGGTGTCAAACGAGATGTCACTCTCTACGCGTGTCCCCAGGTGTCTGATTTGTTTTCTGTGCTCA
>NC_056725.1:760709858-760742488 GCF_019279795.1 Protopterus annectens | reverse complement strand
ACCCCCCCCGGCATTGCTCACAGCTGTATCAGGTGTTTGCCATGGGGAACATCCCATATGGCCATCTAGTGGGAGATGCTGGCTATGCACTGGAGCCGTGGCTGATGACACCCATCAGAAATGCACACACACCTGAACAAGAGCACCATAATGAGGCACATGCACAAACCAGGATCATTGTAGAGCATATGTTTGGGATGCTCAAGTCACGGTTCCACTGCCTTGACATATCCAGTGGAGCTTTGCAGTACTCTCCAGCTACATGTACACAAATGTTCATAGTATGTGCCATGCTACACAATATGATCCTGTGGAAACAGCTACAGCAGGAACAGCATGAGGCAGGGCCACACAGCCCCCCACCATTGCCAAGGCCAGCACAGGCACAGAGGGACTTGAAGGAGGAACATCCTGAGCCTGACCCTGCAGGAAGAAGGAGGCATGCACAGTATGTCCAGGCCTTGGCAAAGAGACAATGCATAACACACACACTGATACTGTAGGGACCCAGGGACTGATACCTCTCTCCAACTAGCACATACAGTAAATGAGATGCCAAACATGACACTACTTGAAATTTACCATGTATAGGGAGTGTACTATGTGCATCCAACATAGTCAGCTCTCCAGCACTGTCCTCAATACTGGCCCAGCAACAAGGTAAGTCACCATCCTATCAATTACTGAATGGAGTAGTATGTTCTCATACTTGTATGTATGATATGGATGCAAGCATGCAAAGGAATTGGGTGCTGAATGGGACAGCAGCAGACAGCTATATGGTACAGCAGGAAATTCATAACAAATACTGGTGTCAACATACTAGGCAGCACTACACAAGGTGACAATCCCCACCACAGTATGTGTGATAACCCAAAGAACTGTGGGTGTCAATAGGTCAACACATGGATGTGGTCACATACCCACCACCAGCCTCACCCAGCAGGATAGGTGTAAATGACCATGAAGAAAGGCCAGGCTAAGCCCCTGTGAACAGCCCCCCACCAGACCTACACATACATACTACAACAGGTATGGCAGTTGCATTCTAGTTCTGAAGGATAAGAAGTCTGAAACTGAAATATATGCCATTAAGATCTAACATGTGTACTCTACTGATATGCCTCCTGTCTGCATGATAGATCACAATACAATATTCAGATGTTAAAGTCTGCACCCCCCCCCCACAATCTCATGTAGAAATGCAGTAACAGATGGCCTGCATCACTCTCAAATGGCCTACAGTCCTCTGGCAAAGGCCCATGCCTCAACCTTAGTGCCAAAGTATGGAATGTCAGGGGGGTCCCAACTAACAACCTAATATAGTAGTTGGAAAACAAATGCAAGGCTATCTTGACAAATGCCAGTAGCATGCCTCTCCATGTCCTAGTGCAAGGACTGTGGATCAGGCCATAAATACTACTGGGATAAAGGCCCAACTATAGGGATACCTCTGAGATATTGCTTACATAATAATGTTAGGTGGAGGAGAGAATAACAGAGGGGGGGTGTAGAAGCATGGATGCCATGGAGTATGTGAAGTCTGAAACTCTAATGTCCACCCATACTACTCCTGACTGCAAACCCATGAATAAATAGCCAAAAAAACACTTGCAAACCACAATGCAAAGGTAAACTGACCATATATATGAGTTCTGCCTCTGGATAACCTGGGTGTGTCTGTACAGCTGAGAGGTATGGCCCCAGCAGGATATGGCCATTCCATGCAGTTGAGAAAAGCACAAGGAGGGGATCTCCAGCCAGCATACTAACAAGGTGCTGGAACATTTACACAGAACCAGCAGTCTATTGTCTGCAGCTACCCCTCCACAATGGCAGGTGTGTGCCAGAATGTGTAGTCTATATGCCTCAGAATATTGGTCTCAGCTTCATTCATCTTGTATTTCCCGGTAAATAACTGTGAGCAAAGAATGATAACTATCAGTAGTTGATGACATGACACATCACAGTGTAAAACAGTACATATGTCAGAAAATCTATGCTACAACCAAACATGTTACACAAGCAGCACAGACAGCAATAGTTACAGTATCCCCCGTATGTTAAGCCCATTGTGTCTCCATATTGGCAACCTATCTACAGATATCCTGCAGAAACAGTTTGCTAGGTGTAACTGTAGCACATAATACCCTGAACTGGAGTCCAACCCTCCCTGGAATGGATGCACACACTCAGTATAGAAGGTCATATTGGGCATGCTCCTACACATAACAGAAATGAAGCCCATTTCTCACAACACAGTGGACTACAGATATCGGTTATTCACAGCTGTCTGTGCACACACACCAGACTGTTCACCATTGATACTTCACACACACACATTGGATAGGAATACTCACACATATCTAAGGCCAACATAATATAATATGTCAAACATACACACACAGAGACATGCGGAAGAGAAAGACAGACAGAGAGAATCCCATTATGTGGCCTTTCCTACCCACTCACATCCCATTGGCCTATATCATATGATGTGCTGATGTCATTCACTGTAGAAATACCTTTGGTTAGGCCTCAGCCCTATGGTCTTAGTGGTGCTTGTGATAACTGTGTAACACTACAGTACAAACAGGTATCCATGTAGCAGTTGTAATCTCAGTCCTGTCAAATGTAAAGATGTGTGTGTGTGTGTGTGTGTGTGTGTGTGTGTGTGTGTGTGTGTGTGTGTGTGTGTGTGTGTGTGTGTGTATGTGTGTGTGTTTCTAGATGAATGTGGTTGAGGCCATTCACACTCACTAAACTTCCTTTACCTCTCCTTCAGCACTGCTGCTGATGTCACTCACCTTCAAAGATACCGTTGGACAGCTCTCTAACATATAAGCTCTGTGGCGCTTGTGATAACTGTGTAACACTATAGTGTAGCAAGCTAGTTAGGTAGGAGTTCCGATCCTGCCAACTGTGTAAATGTGAGTGTTTGTGTGAGAGAGTGTGTGTATCCTTGTAGAGACCTGATTTTGTTGTCATTCACACTTACAACACTTCCCTTACCCCTCCTTTAGAACTGCTGCTGATGTCACAACATGTCAGCTCTGTGGTGTGTGTGATAAATGCGTAACAATGTAATAGCAATATCTATGTATATATGTCAGTACCTCAAAGATTTTGGCCCCATCTACACTCAGTACACATCTCAGTGCCTGACTTTAGCAGTCCTGCAGATATAATTCACCTTAGAAGTACCTGTTGGCAACATTAAACCATGTAAGGTCAGTAATGCATGTGGTAAATGCGTAACATAATAGTCCAAAAAGATAGTTAGATAGATGTTTGAACCTCACTCCTGGCAAATGTAAATGTGTGTGTGTAAGGTAAACTATTTTGTGGAATCTCTCACCCACTACATCACCCAATACTAGTATTTGCAAGGGCTGGTGATGTTCCTTACCTTAGAAGTACCTTGGGACAAAATCCTTCCTATAAGCTCTGTGGCATGTGTGATAAATGTGTAACACCGTAGTAGTAATACATAGGTAGGTAGGGTTCGAAACTCAAAACTGGCAAATGTGTGTGTGTGAATCATCAGTATCCTGTATGGGGGCTGGTGTGATTGTGTAATAACAGGATCCATTGGGGAGTGAGTTTTGCTAAATTTATATGTTGAGGACCTAATATATGTCCCAATGTCCACATTACAAGGCTAACTGTTGTCAAACACCATAGAGGTTGGTGTAGACAATCCACAGCCCCAAATGTCTAGTGCCATGTGCAATGACTACGTGACAGTATGGATTCGTGAACAATATAGGCAATCCTTCTAATACTCAGAGACCACTCTCCACCCACGAATCATACACAAACACACTTGGCTAGGCAACAGCCACTATATTAGTAGTTCCCCTGCATATTGCCTTACAGACAGTACCCACGGTGTGATTGCAGTGGACTGCATGCTTGTTGACCACAACAGTGCGACTGACATCAGAAAGTACTTTGATGTGTTACATCTCCTGACTGTGTGTTATCCAGCAAGTAAAAGGACATGGCGCCATGTTCCATCCCTTCAGTAGCCCAATCAATGTGTACAGTGGCCCTTTTGCTATGTTCCTCACTGGACACCTACAACAACTCTAGAGTCTGCAAATGTACCTCACAAAGGGAATACCATGCCTTGTACACATGCTCTGTATGGACAGACACCAGTAACTCCAATGAATACCCGTATCATACTGTCAATGTAGGCACAATCACTACCTCAGTTACATAGCCTGGTCTCACCAAACGAGGTCAGAAATGCTACATCAGAAGATATCAATCTGTCCACACAACATGCCCCAGAGACCTCAAGCATGCTTCCACACTTCAAAGAACATGCATGTGGGACATGTGCACAACCCAGTCACTGTCCATGTTATGGAATATAAATCACATACATGGGAAGCAGTGCACATCACTGGCCACCCACAATAGAAATCTGGATGAGTGGATGGGGAATACAATACCCACCCCTGGGGTCCAGTCCAGTGACTATACTCCTGAGCCACACTGGGGACTATTTTCATGTGCAAAAACAACCAGCAAATAGTCTAGGAGAGACTATACAAGATTCAAAAAACAACACGAATTCCACACTGAAGAAATTTAATAAAAAATAATAGTCTTAGCGCCTCGGCCACAACAACCTTCAACGAGTACTTGGCCAAGGCGCTAAGACTATTATTTTTTATTAAATTTCTTCAGTGTGGAATTTGTGTTGTTTTTTGACTATTTTCATGTGGCCTAATGCCAGGGTATTCCCTTGGGCTAGTCTTGTAGAGCCTTCAGGTCCATTCACCTACTACACACCTATGAAGCAATGAACCTATGGATCTCAGTACTGGCAAATGTGTGGTTGATACCCTGTGGCTGTGGTTATTAGCAATGGGGGGGGGTGTCCAAACCAGAACATGTACCATTCTCCATTCTACAACAGATGATGTAAATTAACATATACCTATGTACAACCCTCAGTCCTATAATCTGTAAGGCATATGCAATCACTGTGGTACAGACTGGGGATTACCGTGCACATACTGTACCCTGCATATGACATGGTGGATGTGTTACCACACTGCCATACTCCATGGCCTTGTTGCAGGGCCACATCCTGGTGACACACAGATGCCTAGAACAGAAATGGGATACAGCATGTGAGAACACATTCACTCAGCACTTCACTTGTGGGGGAAGAGAGGGGTAAAGCTGGCATTGAATGTGTTGCCATGACTGTGGTGAATATCTGTTGTCTCAGGATAGGTATTAGCATTGTGCAGTAACTCACAGCACTTATGTTTAATGCTGTGGAGGTTGTTGATGTAACTATCAAAGGCTGTTGTGACTGTCGTCAGTGTCTGCTGCATCTCTGCTACCATGGATGCCTGTCAGGGATTCCATGAGGGATCCAAAGTTGTGTCTGAGGCTAATAAAGGAGTTCAACAGTCATGGAACACCACCTTTCCCTGCAACAGTGTCCTCCTTCTGATATATACTTTAGTAATGGCAGGAGACCTTCACATTGTCTCCCAGTGTTTGGAGAACAGTGTCTGGGATCTGTTGGCTCTGGCTAGTACCATGCATTCATGTACCTGTTTGTACAGTGCCTATGTGTATGATTCCACAGCCATGCAGCTATTTCCCATTGCCACAGGTGCAGTGAAGACATCCACTCCTGTATTCATGGCTGCAAAGTCAGCTTTGGGAAGGTTTTGCCAGGTGGTTATCTTTGAGTTCCATGTTGATTACAGCCTGTGTGAATATCACCATGCAGGGATTGACATTTGTGGATGAGCAACAGTCCCATATTTAAGTGGTCAACACAGGTCAAGGTTGTTGCATCCTCTACCAGGGGTTGGTATGAGCTGGTCTAGGGCAATGGAAATGAATCCCAGAAGTGTTGGGCCACTGTACTGGCGCTTGGCTACATTCCTTAGGTGATGTAGGGGTAGTTGAAGCCTCATACTATGTCAGTGTTGCTTTGGACCATCATAGATGGCAGGGTGTTGAGGAATGTGCATTGACAGTCTAGGGATGTAGATGTGGACCCATAGCAGGCTATGGTCTGGATTGCCCTATTACCCCAAGACAGTTGTACCGGAGGTATCTACAATGCATAATAATGGGATACTAGTCTGGAGGTGTTCCTATCCATAATGAATATGGAGACAACACCACCTGTAGAGGTGTGGTGTGGTCCATGTTTGGGGGCTGACAGCTGTGGAATGCATCATAGCCTGATACTGCAGGTCTGCGGTCTGCTGCTGTGAACCACCTCTCCATTACAGCAGACATGTGTCCACCACTCCAACACTGCTATGAATGACTGCATCCTGACAGTTAGATATCCACTGTTGAGGAGCAGGACCCTCAGACTGCATACATGTGTAGCTGTTATGGTGGTAAGAACATTAGGAACACTGCCTAATAAGGCACCATAGGGGTGGCAAGACACTTAGACCTGGCAACCTAGTGGTGACAGATGTAGGACATCTGTGGCAAGTCATTGGGATTTGTCAGTCATATCATCCCAAGCAGAGAGGTTCTGGATCCCCTGAGAATGACACATAACATGTAAGCCAATGTTGCAGTCAATCACCTGTTGATAGTACCACAGCATCATTCTGGGTGACAGCTGTACACTGCCCAGGGCTACTGTCACACCTGCCTGGACCGCATAATCAGAGAGTGCAACCATGTCTCCTGTCATGTAGTCCAGAGAGGTGTGTCCCAGGTCATTGACACCTACATGGATATGGAGTGATACTCGTAGTTGTTGTGGAGTGACATGACTGCCTATGTCATGTGTTGGATGCTGGCATGTGATAGATATTTGGCTGTTACCTGCTCCATATTCAACTTAGTGAGTGGGATGTGTGTGCCTCGGTATTAAGTTACCCATGATCACTGTATTATGCAAGGCTAACTACCTTGCATAATACAGTGATCATGGGTAACTTAATACTGAGGCACACACAGTGATCATGGGTAACAATACTGTCTGTGCCTCAATATTAAGTTACCCATGATCACTGTATTATGCAAGGTGGTTAGCCTTAGGAGCTTAGGTTGGGGCCACACTGTGTAGGTTAAATATGCGTCCCTTGGCATGCATCATGTTGCAGTGTCTGAGTGTGTGTCTGCCTTGCTGGTCTGTGCTGTTTGGGTAAATGTCCATTGAGTGCCTCTGGGAAGGTGGGTGTGTGGCTTTTCACTGTATGTCATGGCTGTAAAAAGTGGGTGCCATGGTGAGCTATGTGTTCCACATGGTGTGGTGCAGGTGTTGATGTTATCCTCTTGACCTGCTAGTCCAGTCTTTACCAGAGAGTGCATATGCCCACATTGGGTGATATATGGGTAACCCTCACAGGTCTGAGTGTTTGGAGTTTAGAGGGGAGGGTTGTCTGTGTACATGAGGCAGTTGCAACAGTGCTCCAGAATGGACAAGTGCACCAGGTTAATGGGTGAAAGCACAGATAACTGCAGAATGGGTGGACATAACTATTATGTACTGGGGCTACATCTGTGATGAACAAGTACTGCTGATGGTTCCCAGGTGTGCCACACTTCTTGATACAATAACCTGAAGTGCCAAACTATAATGCTAGTTGAAGTGCAAGACTGAAAGAACTAGCATGATGTACAGGTGGAATAGAAGGCAGACTGTCTACCACATTTAATAATTTACCACAGCTGTCCGGTTATCAGCAGCTTTGGCCAGGTGGAAATTCAGAATGCTTTGTAGCATGTACAGTAACTAAGTAACACTATAGCATACACACCTAGATAAGCAGGAGTTCTAATCCCAATACTGGCAAGTGTGTATATGTGTGTGAATCAGGTACTGTCTGGCTCATACAATTTTTGACCTGTGTAGTACCCTTTACACTTCCCTTCACTCCAATTTAGTAGACCTGTTGTTGTCATCCACCTTAGAAGTACCTTTGGAAGAGGTGGAAATGTATAAGCTCTGTGGTATGTCTGATAACTGGGTAGCACTATAGTAGAAATACCAAATAGGCAACAGTTTCCCAATACTGGCAAGTGTGTGTGTGTGTGCGTGTGTGCGTGTGTGCGTGTGTGTGTGTGTGTGTGTGTGTGTGTGTGTGTGTGTGTGTGTGTGTGTGTGTGTGTGTGAATCATGTACTGTCTGGCTCATAACATTTTGACCTGTGTACTACCCTTTACACTTCCCTTCACTCCAATTTAGTAGACTTGTTGATATCATCCACCTTAGAAGTACCTTTGGAAGAGGTGGAAATGTATAAACTCTGTGGCACATCTGATAACTGCATAGTACTATAATAGGCATACCTAGATAGGCAGGAGTTCTAATCGTAACACTGGCAACTGTTTGTGTGAGGATCATATCTTGTGTGGCTGACCACCTCCCACTGCCATTACTTTATATAGTGTCATAACAGCATCTGCCTCACATGCAGCAGGTTAAACCATTGTACAGTCCTCTGTACAGATGTGTATGGAATATCCATATGTTTAAAATCTATACGTGGTCGGAAGTAGTCTGTATGCCTTAACAATACCCGTGTATGTGATTTTATAGCCAAATAGGCCACAGTAAGTGCACTGACACATATGGCAGCATGAGGTATCATACCTGACTAAAACATCATGCTGATAGGACATCTGCCACCCTCACAGGTAGCCAGCCTTGTAGGTGCAATACATGATTCCAGATGCTTGGTTTTACAAGGGAACTGTACCTGTTATGAGTCACATTAAAGGCTGGAAGAGGTGTGGACTGTCATATTGTGGCCCTAATTAGTATGTAACAGGAACACATTGCATCTTAAGATGGGTGTGTACACAATTTATATCCACTGTATACCAGTAATGTGTCACACATGTCTCTACCCTAGGCTTTTTGTCCAGCACAATTTGCTGGCCTCTGTCCAGATGTCTTGGCACTGACAAGTTATGAGGTATGCTACAGGAATGTTGAATTCACATCAGATAGGCCTCAGTGGTGACCACTGTGATGCAATACAGTTAACCCCAGCACAAGTGAACATGCACAACAAGCAATATAGCTATTACATAAAGCAATATAGCTGTTACTGGTGGTTGTCTGCATGGTAAATTGCATGCGCTTCACATGCACGGGGTATTGCCAGGGAGCAACAGAACAATGTCATACTCACCAGCTTCAGGCTAGTGTTCCATATGCAGTCCAGAGGGTCCTAGGTAGTTGTGAGAGGGAGTTATTGTCAGCAGATGCATATGTGGCCTTGGTACAGGACGGATGCAGCATGTCTGCACATCTACAGTACTAACTGTAGTAATACACAATGTCCGGTCCTCACCATAGATGTGAACCTCTATGCATTAGAAAACCCCATCCACAACTGCAATCGGACCTGAAACATGCATGTAGAGATACATGTATGTCTGATACATTAGTGTACTAATCCCCACTGGGCCCTTACCTGCATGCTCCTCATCCAATGTGTGTGTGCAACCCACCTCCACAATGCTTCCCTCAGTGTCATGGCTTGTGTGTTTGTCATGTGACCCAAGTGTGGTGAGGAGCTCCTCAGTGGGTGTCAGTGAGGGCTGGATGGCTGGGCCCCCACCAGTGGCTAGCTGGTCCTTCACTACAGCAGCAGCCCATTGACGGGCAAGGCATTTGATGTCGGTGGCCCGATGCTGCACATGCTCATAAGTTCTGCTGTGTGGGCCAGCATCATTTACCCTGTGGACCACATTGTTCCAATGGGCAGTCCTCTCCCACACATCTTCTAATGTCCAATCACATATTGGGTGATGATGTCTGCTTCCCCAACAGGGAATGCTGATAGCACTCTGCATGTTACCTGAAAGACATAAACAGGAAAAAGGTCACAGGACCTCATAAGGTTGTCAAAATGCACATCAACAGTGGATATTATTTGCAAATAATCCACACTACACTGAAACCCTCCAAGCTATCATAGCTATAGCAGCTTGCATTACACGCATGTCCCTGAGCTATCTTATTCCCCCCAATGTTAGACACTTGATTGCATAATCCTCTATCCTCCATTCATTTCTGTGTAGAGGGTTGACAGTGGGCATATTCCATGTGGATGGTGTATGGATGGTGGCAGGTCTGTGTTTGACTGTGGTATGTGATGGAGCTCTGAGCACATGCCTGAGTTCATGTAGAAGGCAGACACTGATGTTATTTTGCCCTATGGAGATATGCTGTTGTTGCCATCAGTAGGCAATATGTATATACTCACCACTGATGAGGAGAGGAGTGTGGTTGATGTGCATATCCCCCTATACAAGTGGGGTGGACAGGATGGTGATGTTCCCAACTCACCTGTCTGATCAGGTTGCCTGTATCCATGGCATGTGTATATGAGGAATTCTTTACCCCCAGTACAGGGTGAATTGTGTTGTTTCATCTGAAACTTACAACACATGTGGAGACATGGTTGCAATTGTCCTTGGTGGTGTGGATATGTCCGATTCATAGTCATAGTCAGCCTTACAGGAAGTAACCTGTGAACTTACATGCTTGTTCAGATATAGGTGGACTTGTTTCCAGGTTGTTGCCTGCACTTATGTGTCCCTGTACAGCCAGTGTACCAACCTATTATGTGGTTTGTGTATTGCTGCTGTCCACCAAAGGGGATTACTCTACCTTGGTGGATGCTGGATATACAGGTCAGGTACTGCTGTGTCCATATAGCTACAGTGGATATAAAGGGTGCACACCCCTAATACACTGCCTGGTATTTGTGCAATTGGAACATGACACCACAATATATCATTTCATAACCATTCCCACCTGTAGTGTGACCTATAGCCTGTACAATTCAATTGAAAACATAACAATTGGGTCTGTGAAAACATATGGAAATAATACTCAGTAGAATAAGCCAGTTGAATTAGTGTGCACACCCTTAAACTGAAATGTTGTGTATGCACCTCTTGAGATGGTTACAGCATTCATCTGTCTTGGTCTGGACTCTAACATCATGGCACATCTTCACTTGGCAATGGCTGGTCACCTCCCTAGAAACACCTTTGATTGTATTTCAATGGAATTGTACAGGTTAGGGGTCACATAAAGATGAGAAAAATTATGAAATTATTTTTTGTGGTCTGATTGTCATACCACACACATACCTGGCATTCTAACAGGGGTATGTACACTTGTGATATCCACTGTATATAGGTGTGGATATAGCTGGTAGTGGTAGGCATGGACAGAGGGTCATAACACAGGTGGACCCTTCTCTGATTAATAGCTGAATATCATGCCTACTCTAGTACCCATATCATTGTCAGGGCACTGCAAAAACCAGTAGCTGTACACATTTCTGTCTGTTGTATGCACTGACACTGATATTACACACATGTGCAGCATGCACAAACTATGTACCCGAATGCATGAAACCCATGTGATTTAGTGTTGTGCCTTCCAGCTGAACATAAGCATACATACATGTGCTCAGTGCATACCTGGTATACATTTCTGTTGTATGTTAGTATAGCACACTGTAGTTCCAGTCTTGCTGCTCAATCATACTTCTCAAACTGTTACAGCAGTAATCTGGACAATGGCACACATAAATGGGTGTCAAAGGGGACATCAGTACTGATACTGTATTAATATAGCTGCACCATACATTAGTACGTTGATTGCACAGTAGGGTTTGACATCACTATGATAACCTGGAAGATGTCCAACAGTCATAAGTAGGCTATTATGTTACAATGTCATTGCTCACAGACCTGCCAATGGTTTGGCTGACATAACACAGGTATATGTGTATGTGACTACAGATATCAGTTGCAAATGTATTTATTGTCCAGCAGAACACTGTACAGATGAATGTTATTAATTCAGTATATCACATGCAGTTCAACACATGTCTGCAACAGTACTTTACTATGCACATGCCCTCTATAGGTGTCTTAGCTTTACAAGGCAAACATGTCATACTCATAATCACAGATAACATGAATATGGAAAATATCCCATTAACTGGCCTAGCAGTGGCACAATCACAACTGTTTGGCAGACACCCCTGTGGTTGTCATATATGAGATGTCCTTTCCCAGGGTGAATGGCTCCTGAGCTGTGATCCCACCTCACAACCTCTCAGAGCATCACATCTGGACAATGCTTAAAATGATGGGGGGATAAATAGGAACAGACTTTAAATGTTCCTGTTACAAACATAGGAAGTTTGTAGAATGATACATTTAGCATTATGGTGAATATTCTTAAGGATGTGGAGTCTTAAACTCAAGTGTTTGTCATTACCTGATGACTTCAATCGTCAGCTTTTTGTCAGAAAAGTACAGATCTCAGGAGGAACAGACAAAAATACATGATGGTAAAATGTGGACATTCTGTGAAGATCTGTACAGTTGAGAGGTATGTCTGTGATATCTCCCACTGCAGAGAGGGCCAGATGCTATGGCCATAGCAGCTGTTTAGCAGGACATGAGTAATCCATGTCTTGTTGGGAAATATATTCCTTCAAATCATATTCCCATTATTACAGGCCAGGTACTACATTCAATTACTTGTTTACATGTTCCACTTTATGTTTCATTTGTTATTTCTCTCTTACTCTCTCTGTGCACTACAGGGATAGAGCTGGTTTGCATAAGTAGCAGCATGGCTTTTGTAGGTGATACTCATGACTAGGTGATGGCCTGTGCACCTATTGGGGTTCCCCACTTGATAACTGCATACAGAGCAGCTGTGTAGTTCTTCCAATAGCCAGTGTCATGGCAACACACTCCTATAAACGAGTACTCCATGTGGGCATTGCCCCTTTCCATTACTTGTGAGAAAGCCATCCTGGAGTTGTGTGAGCTACTACCTCTTACAACAAGACTTGTGAAGACAAGCCAACTAAATGGTGGGGAAGGTTCAAGACTTAGGGGCAGAATGTAAGTATTGCTGTTATATATTTGGAATACTGCTAGTTTAACAGGGTTTGTCTGCACATGCTACATCTGCATGGGTTTCAATCTGACAAAGTTCTGTCTCTGCATAGCTCTCAACTGTAGGGCCATCTACATAATGGCCACAGGTTAGCCTGTTATATATCGGCTGTTACTCAGACAGGTGTTGTCCTTGGCAAATCAGTAGCATACTCTGGTGATTGCATTATGTAGATGGTAACATCCATTTGTTTTTCTGATTTTATATCCCACCGAAAAGATATGTTACAACAAACCCTGTAACACCAGCAACATTCTCAGTGTATAATAGCAATATTTCAAGTATGGCTGTGTATTTGGGCTTCTGTCCACCAATTATGTCAGGCTTTGTCCAGATGGCATACATTAGTAGGTGGATAGGTATACTGGTCCATCATTATTTAGTGCTGTAATCCTGCTTAGGGGAATGGCTGAGAAACATGTTAATGTCTGTACATTCAAGAAGTAGGTGTATAGGGAATGCT
Organism: Protopterus annectens; assembly: GCF_019279795.1. Classification (NCBI taxonomy): domain Eukaryota; kingdom Metazoa; phylum Chordata; order Ceratodontiformes; family Protopteridae; genus Protopterus; species Protopterus annectens. The sequence continues at coordinate 760,729,058 of NC_056725.1, read as the reverse complement.
TTTAAATGGCCTTGTAACATATTTTATGTGTGGGACAGTAACACGTTTTAAAACTAGGCTGTTAGAACACGTCAGACATATTACTGATAAGAAATATGTCAGTTCTATAGCTGTATATTTGAATAAATCACACCACAGGAGCAATAGTGGGTCTCAAGGTACTATTTCTGAAAAGTCTGTTCCTCAGTGTGATGAAACACTCATAAAAGGACAATTATGTACAGACTCAATGTATTAATATTAACTGTGATACTTTAACCCGTAAGGGGTTAAATGATGAGTGTTATTGGAGGCTGTGTATTCAATTATGTAATTAGGTGTTAATTGCTTTTTGTGATTAAGGCATGTATTTCTGGTAATGTTTACTCCTTGAAGGCTTTGGCTGGTTGATGTTTTTCTTTGCTATAGTCAGATATTTTATTTGTTTTGCTAAGAGGTTGTTGAATGTCTGGACATTGTGTATGGCCTATCATGATTTTATAGCCGTGTACTGTTCACTTATTTATTTGGACTGTGGGGGGGCAGATGTGAGTGTCATGGCTGCTTTTGTATCCAGCTGTGCATGCTGCCCCAGTTGTGGGTGATCTATCAGCAGCATATATTTGTATGAGCATTTTGAGACATGTATGTATATATATGGATCTACTTCATTTGTCCTAAATTCCGATTGACCGACACCCATTTGCCCGAGACCATTTGACTGAAATTTCATTTGATCGACACTTCATTTCACCGACACTTCATTTGACTGACAAGTATTATTGGCAAGAAAATATATATACCATACCCTAGTGTGACCCTGGAGTTAGAATATATAGTTGGGGGTGTGGGGGGCAAAACCCCCCACTTAATTTAATATTATATTGTTTAGTTTTGCTTTAATATTGCTTAGTAAGACAAAAGTAAGTGGGGGGCTTCACCCCCCCCTAACTATATATTCTAATTCCAGGGTTGCACTACAGTGGGGAAGGGGGCATATCCCATTTTCTTGCCAATAATACTTGTCGGTCAAATGAGATGTCGGTCAAATGAAATTTCGGTCAAATGGTCTCGGGCAAATGTGTGTCGGTCAATCGGAAGTTAGGGCAAATTAAGTAGACCCATATATACATGTATGTATGCTTGTATGTATATATATATAGTGGTTCATTCATGTATTCATGGTGGAAAGTGGTGCTAACATATGGTTAAACGAATAGGTGCTTACATCATGTAGGCTTCGCTTACCAGTGCACAAATCTGCTTAGCATTTACATTTAAGAAATGCTTACACCTGCTTAGCATAGCTCAGCCCTGGGAACCAGTGACCACATTCCAGTCTGATAAAATTGCAGGGTAATGACATCTTTAATAAGTATATTTAATTCCCTGTACATAACATACTTCTATGTGCTGTCATTACAGTAGCAAGGGGTGTGAGTATACTGTATGGGATACCTGAATATACATGGGTAGTACCACAATCTTTTCTCTTTGGATTTGTTTCATACATGGGCAGTATCCCAGGTTATATGCAGTCACACTTGCATGTTACACCAGCTACAGTGTACTAGTTGACAGAAACACATATTGTATCATTATGTTGGTACTTTAACAGTGCTTTTTCAAGTAAGAGTAGATTGCAGATTGTAGTCCTGGAACCATGCACCACTGCATGCAAAGCTGGACTCTGAGTACTGAGTATCTTGTTCTTGGTGTTTGAGCTGTATGTTTATATGTATCTCCTACTGGATATTAATCTGATATGTTGATATTAACTGTAGACTACTATGTTTGTTGAACATGTCTTTGAGGATTGCTGTCATGTAGTAATTGCATACCTTTCAGTTTCAAATGTGTATCTTTCAAAACATTCATCGTAATGCATACCCTGTGGGCTATCTACTTTCTGTCTGTCTTCTGTACAAATGTGCAGATGTCAGGTATTGCTATGGCCATACTACTATGTAGGTGCCCACATTGTTTTGTGCTGTGGACCTGAACACTGCTGCTAGTTTTGACATATTGGACATTCCTTAATGTGGGACTTGCCCCATTTTGCTGCCTGTGTGAGAGACATTACAGAGGTGGTAGCCTACAGATTCACATACAGTGGGTGGCAATATGTCACAGGACAGGACATGTGAAAACAACCAACCAACATGGGGGACATATCCCCAGATTTGTGAACAGAGTCTATGTCATTAGTGCTGTTATACACATGGTGGATTGATAGATTGACAGGGTTTGTGTGGACATGCATTTAGTGTGTGACGTCACGACTCACTGTGATATGTCTCTGACATACCTCTCCACTGACATGCTGTTTACAGACTGGCCACATGTCTGCCTGTTATGTTTTGTGTGTTCACCAGACAGCTGGTGTCCTTGGTAAATCAGTTGTGGACTCTGGGGAATGCAGTCAGTAAATACTCACATCTGTTAGTATTACCAATGTTATATTCCTCATAAAGGACATTACAACAAACCCAGTGACATCTGCAACTGTCTCAATGTATGACAGCAGTATGTCCAATCTACCCCTCTGTTTGCGCCTCTGTTCCCACCTAGTGATATAGGGGTTGATGATGAGCTTAGTGAATAGGGAATGTTACAAAGGCTTTGGCCATATCAATGTAGGCTGATGTGTCACCTTGCCTTCATCCACAGCTGAGGTGACGGCAGCCAATAATTTGACCAGGTTGAATGAGCAGGTATTACCTACCCTTCACAAAAGTAAACTGTGTGGGATCCTGAGTCTGCAGATTCCCATATCCCTGTTTATTAGGTGCATGATGATGCATTCCATAGCTTTGCATAACAGACTTGTCAGGCAGTTGGGGCAGTATTACCAGGTTCTGTAGTCACACCTCGTTTGTGGAGAGGGCTGACTGTAGCAGTGCACAATTCAATAGGGACGAAGCCTGAGGTGAGGCTGTGCTTGAAAAGGGCACACAGGTAAGGTGCCAGGTCACTCTGTAGTTCTTGTTGAACACAGACAGGGATATTGTCAGGTCCCATAGAAGCTATATTCTTGGCCTTGGACAGTGGTATTTTAACCTGTGCCTCATTAATACTGGGTGCCTGGCGGTGTACTGGTATTGTGATTGGTGCTTGGGGGGGTGAGGGGTAATGTTTGCACTCAAGATGCCAGCCAGTATATTGGCATTATTGGTTGGCTCAGTCTGGGATGTACCATTGTCTAGTAGCTCAGAACAAGTCTTGCTACTGCTATGGAGATTCTATACATAACTGTATGAGGCCTTGTGGTTGTCTTTACTATGTGCTCTAATTCTGTTCTCATGGCTAACTTTGTAGTATTTGATGAGGGATCTCAACTTTCCATTGAGGCTGATAAGGGTTTATTTCCTGTCTTGGGAGTTCACCTTATTCTATATCGGTTCCCTCCTTCTGTTGTACAGTTTCTTTATGGCAGGGGACCACCAGATCAGCTTCCTTTTTTTGGAGGTGAGGGTCCTGGTTGTATTGGGTAAGGCAGTATCCATGCATTTGTTTATGTGCTCATAGTGCATTGTTGTTTGATTCAGCTGTCATGCAACTATTCTCCATTTGCATGGCTGCTGTGAGGTTAGCCACCTCTGATTTTATGAGGCCATAGTTAGCTTTGGAAAGGCTTTTCATGGTGGTTACCTTTGCAGGAGTGTAGGAGGGCTGTGGATTTCCAAAAGTGATTAATTTGTGTTCTAATATAACAAGGGAGGAGTTGACTATTAGTGTAGAGCAACAGTCACCCATGTTAGGAAGGACCAGGTCGATGTGATGGGCATGTGCATCGGTACATGAGTAGCTTTCCCAGTTAATGGTGGGGTAGTTGAAGTAAACCAGTATGATAGTGTTAGGTTGGACACTAATATTCTCCAGGGTGTTTATGGACATGGAGTGTGAGTCTTGGGACATGTATGGGAACCTATAGCAGGCTACAACTTGAACTACTGTCTTACCCAATCTCAGCTACGCCTGCAGGATCTGTAATGCATAATGTTGGTGTACCACTCTGGAGGTATGTGTATCTTTTATGAATATGAAAATACCACCACCTTTGGAGCTTCAGTTCAAGTTCTGCAGCAAAATGTCGTGGAATTAATTATAGGCTGGTACTGCAGGGGTACTTCCTGGTGCCTTTAAACAGGTCTCTGTTACAGTACAGATGTCATTGTTCCCCATTTTAAGGAAATCTTCCAGTGAGTGCATTTTCAGATTTAGAATTCAAGTGTGCAGCAGCATGACCCTCTGATTGCATGTTTTTGTAGCTGTCATATATTTCTGTATATTTATGTGTGTGTGTGTGTGTGTGTGTGTATAAATATATATATATATATATATATATATATATATATATATATATATATATATATATATATAAGATACAAAGTCCACAAACAGGTATCCACAAGTCCGACAAGCCACTCGATAATGTATCTGAACGCTAGTTTTATTTTGTACAAAAAAGTGTTTTCGCCACAGTGAAGAACGCAGCTTCATCAGAAATACAAAACTCAAACACTATTCAAGAATTTAAATAAAACGACAGGAAGTGACTTAGAAAGCGTCACAAAATACATCCATGCACTTAAAACACATCTATTCTCATGAATAATTTCCAGTCAAACTAGGATAAAAAACTGAGTGTGTTCTTTAAATAAGACGCTTTGGACGCTTTTCAACAAGGTATACCTACCTAATGGTACCTGCCTCCAACTATTCTACAAGAACTGGTCAAACTAGCGTTGGTTCTGTAATTCCGACAGGACAGCCGGTACCTTCCGTTCTCTCTGGCGGTGGTGTTCAGACCGTCAACCCAGGTTCATTGGTGTTATACAACTCTTTCCCCTCTGGCAATGGTGCACCCTTTCCAGCTGGACAACGACTGGAGGACAGAGGCGTTTTTAATAACGCGGCTTATGGGTCTACAGGACCGGCGTGTCCTCCAGTTCCTACAACTAATGGAGCCGACAGTGCTTTTGCTAGTCGTAATTCTACTTTTTCCCTCTCCGAATGGATGGGGAATATAGGTAACTTTTCTTTCCTGCCTACGAGTGAGCCAAATAATATGGGATCTAACGTTGGCCATCATGTTTCCCGAGGGGAGAGTATAGGTGACAAACTAAAGACCTTGGACAGTAAGTTATTAAAATTAAAAAAACTCCAATTAGAATCTGCGTATTTTCAACAATGTTTGGTTGAGAATTTGATCCCTAAGGGATTAAGGAATAACTTTTCTCCTTCTGGCCTATTGGCGGACCGCCTTTTCTACATGGATCTTAAGGCTCTCTTTCAAGAACAGGGAGCGCACTTGCTTCAACTGATTGTGAAACATTACTTGGTACATATCAGCTCTCTTACCGAAGAAATTAATTCTCTTGACAATGTCATTAAACTTGACATTGATTTTATGCAGTTTAAATATGACTATAATCGCATATTTGTGAGCATTGATGCTCTAATGGAGAAGCTTAAAAACAATAAAAATAAGAAATTTATTAGGGATAGGCTAGCCTATCAGCAAAATAAAGCCTATCCCAACCTTGAGCTCAAGGCTGCAGTTTGTGTACACTCAAGTCGAGATGACTTTCCTATTTCCAATGACGTTGGAGACGATACCTCCGAGGTGGACATTCCTGAAGAACCAGGTGAGGACTCCAATCAAGGGGTGAGATGGAGTAATAGAATCAAAGCAAACAAAAATACAAAAACTGGGTATAACAAGCCTGGCCCTTCCTTTTGTAATAATGGAAGTGTTTTTTTTAGGGGCACGGAACAACAAGGCTTACGTGAACAAGAAAACGAACAGGTACAACTAATACCCAATTCTGCTTCTGATTCTTTTTTTGATGAAGGCCACCCCAGAATTATTACCAACAAGAATGGGGACTTTAAGATATACAACTTTTCTACTGTGAATATCGACCCAGATTTGGTCGATCTTTTGGCCTTTGGTTATACTTTTGTCCCTACCACTACAGGTAACTTAGCCAAAGTTATCATAGACTTAAAATGTTTTACGCGTAAATTAAATTTGAAATTGTTTTTTGGTAACGAAGTTACTAATTCATTGATGGGGCTGAAAATGCCTAGTTCTTTCAACCCCCCTCTACATGCTAACCTACAATTTTTTGAAACTATGTGTGAGGTTGACATTAGACACCTTTATTCTTCTTTACAGAGTAAAATTGATTTTTCTAAGTTTAACATTACTAAGGAGCAGACAGCAGGGCTTCGTCACCTTAGTGAGTTGCCTGTACGGTTTATTAAACCTGACAAGGGAGGTGGCCTAGTGTTATTTGATGAGTTTCAATATAAGGAGAGGATGCTCCTTATTTTAAACAGTCCAGCATACGGTTTGGCTTCTTTGAATGAAGTGAATGTCTCTCATAGTCGAATTAGGGGTTATTACAGGGATTTATTTTTGGCTGGGAAGATTGAATTAGATGTTTACAACTTTATTGATATCTTCCCCCAAAAAATTCCGGTGATGTTTGGCATCCCTAAGATCCATAAAGATGCCTCAAACCCACCTATGAGAGCTTTGGTTGACGGTCGATCATCCATGACCCACCCTTGTTCTAGATTCATTGACAGCATCTTGTCTAAGTACCTCAAATTGATTCCAGGCATCTGTAGAGATTCCTGGACATTTTTGAGTAGCATCAACAACATTCCATTTGATTGTTCTAACAACTTTTTAACGATTGATGTTGTCGATTTGTACACTTCCATTCCACATCTGGAAGCTGTCGAATGGATTGGGCTGTTACTGACTGAATTAGGAGCACCCAAACTTGAAATAGAGTTGGTTACTGAGTTATTGGAGATTGTGCTCACATCTAACTTCTTTATTTTTGATAAAGAGTACTATCTACAAAAACAAGGGGTTGCCATGGGCTCCCCTTGTGGGGCTAGTGTTGCCAACCTCTTTGTCGCCTACTGGGAGAAGCACTTCCTTATGAGTAAACCTGAGTTGATGAAGTATGTTATTTTTTACACCAGATTTCTGGATGACATCTTCATCCTCTTCCAGGAAGGGGCTGAACCAGCAGGTGAATTTGTGCAAGCTATCAATGAAACTACCGAATTTTTAAAATTTTCATACAAATTTTCTACATCGGAGATTGACTATTTCGATGTAAAATTAGTCAAGGATCAAAATAAGAATGTTCTTACGTCGACTGTCTATAGAAAGCCGACATATTGTAATTCATTCCTGCACTTTTCTAGTTTCCACCCCTTTAGACAAAAGCGGTCCATAGTTAAGGGGCAGCTTGTTTGAGCAGGTAGAATGTGCAGTACCTTGGCTGATTTTTTTATTGAATGTAAATTTTTAAAAGAGTTGTTTGGCAACCGGGGTTACCCTGCGGATTTACTGGAAGAACTGATTATGGAAGTTAATCAGAAAAGGCTGGATGGGTTTTACAACCCCCTCCTTGACCAGAACGTGCTCCCACTTACTGAAACGCACGGTAGTGTTGCCCCTTTTGAGGACACCCTAACCACTGTAGCTGACGTTGTGTCTAATATTGACCAACGAAAGTTTACCTTAAGTTTTGTTACCACATTCAACACTAATGCCCAAGCCATTTGGTCTATAATTTGTAAGAATTGACATTTTATTTCCAGTTCACCAGTTCTTTTGGAAAAATTGGGTCCGTCCCCTCATGTTGTGTATAAAAGAGGTAGCAACCTTAAGGAACTTTTACAAAGGAAGGGGTCTAAACAGTCTTTTAACAGACAGAAAGGAACATTCAAGTGTGGTTCCTGCAACTTTTGTAGGTTTATTAAACCAGGGAATTCCTTTGAAATTAGAAATAAAAAATATCAGATTCATCATAGGATAAATTGTCAAACTTGTTCTGTTGTTTATGCTGCCTTTTGCGATTGCTGCCCAGCTTTTTACATCGGCAAGACGGACCGTAAAGTCCGTGAACGTGTATATCAACACGTTTATGCAATAAAGAAAAATAAGGGCGACAACGCGTTGGCAAAGCATATTGACAAAAATCCTGGGCACTCTTTTAGTTTTATGGGTATTGACCATGTATTGGTTGGTATCAGAGGTGGTCCTTCATCCCTTGTTTTGGAGACCCGGGAGCTCGAATGGCAGCTTACTTTAGATGCATTCAGAGCTCCCGGTTTGAATGAAAATTGCAATATTGCTGTCGTTTTAAAATTACGAAGCTATCTAAGGTAGCCTATATTGGAGAATAATAATAAAAAATTTTTTTAGGCTTTCCTCTATTTTTATACATGCAGATTCTAATAACTGATTCACAGTTTATAAATACATTTTCAATCTTGAGTTTATATATTTATTTTTTGTATTCTATTAACTATTAGATGTAGGTGTTCCCTCTTTTTTAAAGAACACACTCAGTTTTTTATCCTAGTTTGACTGGAAATTATTCATGAGAATAGATGTGTTTTAAGTGCATGGATGTATTTTGTGACGCTTTCTAAGTCACTTCCTGTCGTTTTATTTAAATTCTTGAATAGTGTTTGAGTTTTGTATTTCTGATGAAGCTGCGTTCTTCACTGTGGCGAAAACGCTTTTTTGTACAAAATAAAACTAGCGTTCAGATACATTATCGAGTGGCTTGTCGGACTTGTGGATACCTGTTTGTGGACTTTGTATCTTGTTTATTTTACTTTTTACTCAGTTTATATATATATATATATATATATATATATATATATATATATATATATATATATATATATATATATGTATTTATTCACCTTTCTATACATATGTATGTATGCATATATGTGGATATAAATGTGGATGTATCTCTCTCTCTCTCTCAAATATATATATATATATATATATATATATATATATATATATTTATATGGGTCTACTGCTGTACATCGAAAATACACTTCGAAATAGAGCAGCAGACCCTACACTTCAGCTAAAATTTCACTTCAATGAAAGTGCACTTTCACTAGACTTCAGTGAAAGTGCACTTTCACTTCAGTGAAAGTGCACTTTCACTGAAGTCTAGTTCCCCAGGCAATCCAAAAAAAAAAAAACAGTAAAACATGTTTTTGCAGTGGACAAGCCCCACTGCACCCCCCATGTGGGGGGCTGTGCCCCCCACACCCCCTACTTAAATATATCAACTCCAAGATCACACTACAGCGGGGAAAAGGGAATATTCCCATTCCGCGCTGTAGTGTGACTGCCGAAGTCAATGTTCGAAGTTTCACTACTTCGAACAAGTGGACTCAATGAAGTGGGGTTCGAAGTAGTGAAACTTTGAACATATGCACGGATCCCATACATACATATATATATATATATATATATATATATATATATATATATATGCATTATGTATAGATCTGTCCACATATATGCATCTCCATACATATGTATATATATATATATATATATATATATATATATATATAGACTACCTGACTGATTCTACAGACTCCTTTCCCTGCTGTTGAATGACTGTACTAACTGATACATTTGGAATGTCATCACTATTTTGTAGGGCTCAGATGATGTTATAGTACTTTGCTTTGATCATAGTTTAGAAGGCGCTGGGTCCAGGACTTGGCAGGCCTTATTATTTTGTTGCAAAGCAGAACAGTTCTGCTGTGGAGTGAGGGATAAAGGCAATAATTGCAAGAGGTCCGTAGTTTGGGCCCTTTCACACCATTTACACAGCATTTGGTCAGATTTGTTGCAGTAAGAGGTTCAGAGTGTGGATCAGATGTCCGACTGCACTATATATATATATATATATATATATATATATATATATATATATATATATATATATATATATATATATATGTATATATGGGATCTGTACTGATCCCCGAACAACAACATCACTGAATCACTATCGGCCAGGCATACTTACGCGAATCATTGGCTCTTTTGAGATTTCTTTCTTTTGAGATTTCTTTCTTAAAAGCTGTTTCAGGTTTCAACTTTCTGTTACCTCAGAAGTTCAGTTAGTTGGTGGCTTTGCAGTTGCCCGCCCCTAGTGTAAATTTGATCTGGGACCCTCCTCCCAGTCTAGTGTCATAGTTTCATAGTTTCATAGTTTAGTACTAGGCTATCTGCCCTGGGGCATTTGTAAGCCTAGCCATAGTGATGTGGCTTTCGCCACCCCATGAAGTGGTACAAAAATGCACAGAATAGATTTGGAATACTGTGCCTCTGGCTAGTAGTGACACAGTGAAGGTCCCCTTATATAACAGAATTAGTTTACTGTGCCCCTGTCTAGTAGTGACACAGATGTGACCCCTGGGGTAAACTTATGATCTCCCATCCACTCGTCAAGATTTCTCTTGAAGAGAGTCAGTGAGGGGCTCTGCCTAACATGAACTGGGATCTTGTTCCAGAGCATGGGAAGCCTCAGGGTTACGAATCTATCCCTCCAGCATGTCCTATTCATACTTGTGCCGAGGTTTAAGTCTTTAGCTCTCGTGGTTCTGATGGATTTGGATTTTTTGAGGTGGAGCATGTCGATCAGTTCCTGATTGGACATGGCCTTGTACGTCAGGCAGAGATCACCTCTGAGCAGGCGGTATGCTACTGAATAGAGCCAGAGTTTCTTTAGTCTGGCAGAATAAGACATATGTTGGAGACCCTTGATCCTCTTGGTGAGGTATTTTTGTGGTCTCTCCAGTTGTTGGAAATGCCGGGTGAGGTACATACCAAATGGGGCATTGTACTCAATCATGGGTCTGATGAGGGAGGAGTATAGGGGTACAATGACATCCTTGGATCTGGATGTGAATCCCTTCATGATAAGGTGTGCAAGGTAGAATGTTTTTCTAACCACTTTGGCAACATGGGTGTCAAATGAGAGGTCGCTGTCGACTTGGGTCCCTAGGTCTCTGATTACTTTTTCCGTACTCAATGGATTGCTGTCTATGTGATAATTTGTGGGTACTTTGTTTTTCCCAAAGGGGATGACTATACATTTTTTGGCATTTAGTTTAAGGCCATGACTCCGGCACCAGTTGTCCGTTTCTGTGAGGCCTTTTTGTAGGATGTATGTGTCCGCTGGTGTATCAACTATGGCACCTAGTTTGCAGTCATCTGCAAACTTTGTCAGCCACAACCCTCCCATGTTTGCTTTCACATCTGAGAAATAAATGTCGAACAAGAGGGGTCCCAGGACAGATCCGTGTGGGACACCACTTGTGACTGGCTTTGAGTCTGACATTGCTCCAGCGATTTTAACTTTATGGGTTCTGTCCTTCAGCCAGTTTGCAACCCATCTAGTGACATAAGGGTTTATGTTTAAGCTGTTGAGCTTATCTATGATGCCTGAGTGGGGTATTGTGTCGAAGGCCTTAGCCAAGTCCAGGTAGGCTGTATGGACTGTTTTGCCCTCATCAATGGCTCTAGTGACTGTTTTGAAAAAGTCAACCAGGTTCAAAAGGCAGGATCTGCCCTTTACAAAGCCGAACTGGGTGGGGTCAAGTGTCTGTAGGTCCCCAATGTCTCTGTTTATGAGTTCCATGATGATTCTTTCCATAGCTTTGCAGACCAGGCTGGTTAAGCTTATGGGGCGGTAGTTCCCAGGGTCTGTAGAGGTACCCCGTTTGTGGATTGGGACCACTGTTGCTGTACGCCAGTGTTCAGGTACATATCCTGTAGTAAGGCTAAGGTTAAATAACATTTTTATGTGCGGGTTTAGCTCCTCTTGGAGTTCACGTAGCACATAACCCGAGATACTGTCAGGTCCCATTGATGCTGTGTTTTTAGCTTTGTTGAGGGCGGCTCTCACTTGGACATCTGAGATGACAGGGAGATTACATTCAGCTGGGATAATTATTTCTTCTTTTGGGGGTGGGGGGGGGAGAAATTTGCAATGAACCTGTCAGCCAAAATGTTGGCAATATCTGTGGGTACAGTGTATTTTTTGTTGTTGTGAACTAACTCTGAGCATATCTGAGGGTTTCCGCCCAGGTTTCTAACATAGCTGAAGAAGGCTTTGTGGTTACCTTTAGTGTCCTTAGTGATTTTTCTCTCAAAGTTGGCCTTGGATGTTTTTATGAGAGAACGTAGTTTTCTGCTAGTGTTGATCAGAGATGTCTTCCCTTTATGGGATTTTGCTCTGTCGTGCAGTAGCTTCCTTCTTTTGTTATACAATTTGTTAATGGCTGAGGTCCACCAGACAGGACGCTTGCCTTTGGTGGAGAGGGACTTCTATTTATTTGGGATTGCATGATCCATGCATTCTTGGAGATGTCCATAGAAAGCATTTGTGAAGGATTCAGCATTGTGGGATTTGGTATCCACTGGCCCAGTGGGCTTAAAGGATACCATCTCAGTCTTAAGAAGAGTGAAGTCTGCTTTTGAGAAGTTTTTCACTGTGGTCTTTTGTGCTGGGGGTGGAGGTGGTATATGTATATCCAGGGTGATTAGTTTGTGGTCAGATCTCACTAGTGAGGGGTATACCTCCGGTGTGGAGCATTTTGTCCCCATGTTTGTGATGATCAGGTCTAGTATATTATCTCCCCTAGTGGGAGAGGTGACTAGTTGTTCCAGTGCATTTGAATTTATGAATTCCAGGAACCTTTGGGCTAGGGTGTTAGGACTAGAATAATGTACCCAATCTATGTTTGGGTAGTTGAAGTCTCCCAGTATGATGGTATTTTGTGATACATTCATATCCTCCAATGTCTTCAGGAAGGCTGAGTGGGGTTCCTGTGATTGGGAGGGTGGTCTGTAACATGCTACCAGTTGTATAGCAGTTTTGCCTATAGTCAGTTGCACCTGTATGGTCTCCGATGCTTCATGTGTTGCTACTAACCTGGAGGTGTGGGTGTCCTTGATGAATATGGATACACCCCTCCCTTTGTGGTTCGGCCCGGGTTTTGGGGCCGAAAAGCATGATACGAGGTATAGCCTGTTAGCGCTGGAGTGCTCTCAGGAGCCTTGAACCAGGTTTCAGTTACTGCACAGACGTCGATGTTCTCCATACTGAGGAGTGTATTGAGTGCCTGCATCTTGAGATTTAGACTTCTGGCATTGAGCAGCATTACCCTTAGTTTTTTTCCATTTTTGTTTTCTAAGGAGGTGGGTTTGTCTTTTGAGGCTTGCCTAAAAAGGCACTATGGGGTGGCAAGAGCCTTAGCCAATATCCAGAAGCCCAGTGGTGACAGGTGCAAGCCCCTCATGAAGCAGCGAGGCTTGTCCAACATGTCATCCCAGGCAGACAGACATTGATCCCCTTAGAATGACACCAGTACTTGAGCCAATTATTAAAGCTGATCATCTTGTCTTTGTATTGTGGCATCATTCTTGGTGAGGGCAAAATGCTGCTCAGGGTCAGGGTCATACCAGCCTGGGCTACATAATCAGAGAGCTCCTGTATGTCTCTTTTCATGTAGTCCAGGGAGGTAATCTCAGGTCATTCACGCCAGCATGGACAATGATGGAGTCATATTTGTACTTGCTTTGGAGTGACCTGAGTGCGTGTGTTATGTGGCGGATCCTAGCTCCCGATAGGCAGCTCACAGTCACCCTCTCCTTGTTTAGCCTGGTAAGCGGGACATCAGTGTGTCTGACTATAGAGTCACCTATTACTAGTGTATCAGGCATGGTGTTTGGCCTTAAGGGCTGTGATTGACTGACACACTGATTTATTGAAGTATGTGTTGCATGTGTTTTGTTCTGAGGTGGTGGATTTTTGGATGTCTGCTTTGGGAGCCTCTGTTGTTTTGGTAAGTTTTTATTAGAGCCTCTGAGTATGTCTTTGTGTTTTATGTGTTTGGTTTGCAGTTGTGGTAGGTCTATGTGGGACTGGGTTTGTTGTGTGTGTGGTTACCATCTCCTCCTGTCTGGTCATGCCAGCCCTGAGTTGAGAGAGTTCAGCCTCCAGTTTGGCTATATAGTTGCATCTCTCACATGTATTTGTGTTTGTTGGGAGGAGGAGAGGGTTGTCTGTGTACATGAGACAATTGTAGCATTGTCTCAAGATACCCAGATTAACCAGCTGAATTGGAGAGGACGCCAGTAATCTACCACTCAACATGCTAGAACAGTATAAGGGAGTGCTGTGCCTTTAAGGGAAGTGGATATTCACAGGGGTGGTAGGTGGATGTAGTGCTTACTTAGTACGAGAGTGCTTACTTAATAGAGAAGTTTTGAGAACAAGTGCTAGGCTTATAATATAGCGAGCAGTCTGATTATACTAAGAGTAGAGCTTCCTTAAGGGAAAATTTGAAGAGCAGACTTGGCAGAGCCAGAGGTTTAACCTTGTTTAACCGGCGCTGAGCTATACGCACAAACGCGCAAAGCCGTGCAAACGCGGATTTTAAACAGGGAACTTCAAAAGAGCTAGAAATGGTCCAAAACAACCAATTACTACAGCTCTTGTGCCGAGGTCACTTCCTACAGGGACAGGTAGGCTGCTCAAGGCTCCCCACTCCCACTGGTGAGCAAAGAAACTTCCTTCCATCCAAGTAAGGTAATGGACAACACAGGAACTACACCACAGCCCAGAATACAGCAATGCCTGTAAACTGGTCTAAACCAGTTGAGGAGAGGCAGGAAAACAAGGATTATTGTTTTGTTTTTTTTGTTTTTAGATAGAAACACACAGAAAATACAGAAACAGTAATAAATCAGTTACAAAGGCTAGCACACTTTAATGGGCAGCCTCAACAGTTAAATTAAACAAACAAACAAACAAACTTTCGATCAAATTCGACTAAAATGTAGCTTTAAGTGCAGATATTAAAATAATGCAGCAAACAGCTAAAAAACAGTTTAAGCTTGTTTAGGGTAGGCTAGAGAAGCTATTTCAAGGAAAAAACAGCAAAGATACTTAAATCCAGAAAGTAGTCACTTTTCTGAGTTCTCTGTAGCTAGGACCACTCTGCAGGACCACGAGGAGCTTGTCTGAGTAGTATAGCCAGAAAAAAACGCCCAGAGGCGGATTTTAAACAGGGAACTTCAAAAGAGCTAGAAATGGTCCAAAACAACCAATTACTACAGCTCTTGTGCTGAGGTCACTTCCTACAGGGACAGGTAGGCTGCTCAAGGCTCCCCACTCCCACTGGTGAGCAAAGAAACTTCCTTCCATCCAAGTAAGGTAATGGACAACACAGGAACTACACCACAGCCCAGAATACAGCAATGCCTGTAAACTGGTCTAAACTAGTCGAGGAGAGACGGGAAAACAAGGATTATTTTTTTATTTTTTTTTTTTTAGATAGAAACACACAGAAAATGCAGAAACAGTAATAAATCAGTTACACAGGCTAGCACACTTTAGTGGGCAGCCTCAACAGTTAAATTAAACAAACAAACAAACCAACTTTCGATCAAATTCGACTAAAATGTAAATTTAAGTGCAGATATTAAAATAATACAGCAAACAGCTAAAAAAAACAGTTTAAGCTTGTTTAGGGTAAGCTAGAGAAGCTATTTCAAGTAAAAAAACAGCAAAGATACTTAAATCCAGAAAGTAGTCGCTTTTCTGAGTTCTCTGTAGCTAGGACCACTCTGCAGGACCACGAGGAGCTTGTCTGAGTAGTATAGCCAGAAAAAAACACCCAGAGGCGAATTTTAAACAGGGAACTTCAAAAGAGCTAGAAATGGTCCAGAACAACCAATTACTACAGCTCTTGTGCAGAAGTCACTTCCTACAGGGACAGGTAGGCTGCTCAAGGCTCCCCACTCCCACTGGTGAGCAAAGAAACTTCCTTCTATCCAAGTAAGGTAATGGACAACACAGGAACTACACCACAGCCCAGAATACAGCAATGCCTGTAAACTGGTCTAAACTAGTCGAGGAGAGGCGGGAAAACAAGGATTATTTTTTTTTTTGTTTTGTTTTTAGATAGAAACACACAGAAAATGCAGAAACAGTAATAAATCAGTTACACGGGCTAGCACACTTTAGTGGGCAGCCTCAACAGTTAAATTAAACAAACAAACAAACAAACAAACTTTCAATCAAATTCGACTAAAATGTAACTTTAAGAGCAGATATTAAAATAATGCAGCAAACAGCTAAAAAAACAGTTTAAGCTTGTTTAGGGTAAGCTAGAGAAGCTGAGCATTACCTCATTCTACCCAGTACAGGGAGAACATTTGAGAAGGCCAGCCAGCTTAGTTTCTGCTACTCATTTCTCTCTTTCCACTAAAAAAAAAAAAAAAAAAAAAAAAAAACTTTTTCTAAGCTTGTTTCTTGCCTTTCCTGTGGGTAGTCTAGCCTGGATATAGATTTACTGTGTCCAGGACTATTTGTAGGCTTCTAGGGCCCAAGCCTTTTTGTGTTGGAGGGAAGCCTTCTAGCTTAATTTTGTTTCCTAGAACTAGCCAGTTTTTTTTTCAGCACTTGTTCAGAACTTATTGGAAGCACTAAATAAGCTACAAATTACTACAGCACTCAACTTTCCTCACTGTCTAGAGGAAAACAGTTTCTAGTACTTAACAAATAAGCACCTATCCAGGCATGTCTAAGGGTCAGCCCCCGGTGCTTTCTCCTGTCTACCTGATGAATCTGGGCATCTTGGGGCAATGCAGTAATTCCCTCATGTACATAGACAACCCTCTCCTCCTACCACCTAACACTATAACCTGTGAGAGATGCACTTATATAGCCAAACTGGAAGCAAAGCTCTCTTCACCCAAGACTGGACTAGACAGTCAAGAGGAGAAGGTAAACACTTGCACCACACCACACTCAGCACATAGTCCCACAAAACCTACACCACCAAAACACACACATAGAAACACAAAACACACACCTACATTCGCGGAGGCTCTCAGTAAAACCTGCCCAAGCAACAGGGACCTCCAAAGCAGAAACACAAGCAACCTCCACCCCCCAACACAGCCCAAATGACACATAGCCCACAAACGCAGTGTGCCACTCAACCACAGCCCATAAGGCATAACAACGTACCCAACACTCTAGTCATAGGTGACTCTATAGTCAGGCACACTGATGTTCCACTCACCAGGCTAAACAAGGAGAAAGTTACTGTCAGCTGCCTGTCGGGTGCCAGGATCTGCCACATAACGCATGCACTCAGGTCACTCCACAACAAGTACAAATATGACTCTGTCATTGTCCATGTTGGTGTGAATGACCTGAGACGTACCTCCTTGGACTACATGAAAAGGGACATGGAGGAGCTGTCCGATCTTGTAGCCCAGGCAGGTATGACCCTAGCCCTGAGTAGCATCCTGCCATCACCCAGAATGATACCACAGTACAAGGACAAAATGATTGACTTCAACAATTGGCTAAGCTTCTGGTGTCATTCTAAGGGGATTCAGTATCTGCCTGCCTGGGATGAGATGATAAACAAGCCACGATGCTTTGCCAGAGATGGCCTGCACCTATCACCCCTGGGATTCCGGATACTGGCTAAGGCTCTAGCCACCCCTATAGTGCCTTTTTTAGGCAAGGTTCAAATGACAAATTCACCACCCTAACAGGTACAGGCAAGAAAAATCTGAGGGTATTGCTACTCAATGCTAGAAGTCTAAACCTCAAAATGCACTCTCTTGAGGCACTCCTTAAAATGGAGAACATCGACATCTGTGCAGTGACAGAGACCTGGTTCAAGGCTCCAAAGAGTACCCCTGCATTACCAGGCTATAATTCATACCACACCTTTCGGCCACCTAACCTGGACCGAAAAACTAAAGGTGGAGGCGTGTCCATATTCACTAAGGATATCCACACCTCCAGGCTAGTTGCTCAGCATAATGCATCCGAGATTATCCAAGTGCAACTAATTCTGGGCAAGACCACAATCCAAATTGTAGCTTGCTACAGATCCCCCACCATGCCTCAGGATTCCCACTCCTCATTTCTTAATACACTGGAAAATATTAGGATACAATCTAACACCCTAATAATGGGCGATTTCAACTACCCTACCATTAACTGGGAAAACTACTCCTGTACCAACTCTTGTGCTCAACGTTTTCTGGAATTCATAAATTCCAATGCCATGGATCAACTTATCCACACCCCCACCAGGGGCAGCAATATCCTAGACCTGGTTATTACCAACATGGGCAACCGGTGCTCCACACCAGAGGTCAGTTCCTCGTTGGTCAGATCCGACCATAAGCTAATCACCCTAGACATCCACATCCCTCCCCCACCCCCCATTAGGGAAACCACAGTAAATGATTTCTCCAAAGCCAACTTCACGCTTCTTAAGACAAAAGTGGCAAACTTCACGACACCCATGCTGATGGACAATAGAGGTATGACTGCTGAATCCTACACAAATGCACTTTACAAGCACTTACACGAGTGCATGGATCGTGCAATCCCTAACAGAACCAAGATGCTATCCTTCAAAAAAAGGAAGCCAATCTGGTGGTCCCCTGCCATAAACAAACTCTACAAAAGAAGAAAGAAACTGTTGCAAAAAAAAGTAAAATCCCATGATTGGAGAAACTCCCTGGTCAGCTTCAGTAAGAAGCTGAGATCCCTCATAAAATCCTCCAAAGCTAGCTATGAAAACAAAATCGCCACTGACTCTAAAGACAACCACAAAGCATTCTATAGCTATGTCAAGAATCTCAATGGCAACACTCAGATCTGCTCTGAGTTACAGCACAATGGCACTAAATATACAGAACCAACGGATATTGCCAACATCCTGGCAGATAGGTTCAGTGCTAACTTTACCTCTCTGTCATCCCCTAAAGGGCCCATCTCTATACCAGAAGAATGCAAAGTTCCTGTAATCACAGCTGCACAGGTAAAAAACACACTATCCAAAGCCAAGAACACAGCATCCATGGGACCTGATGACATCCCAGGCTGTGTTCTACATGAACTACAGAATGAACTGGCACCCCACCTAAGTACCATGTACAATCATAGCCTCACCTCAGACTATGTGCCCACTGAATGGTGCACAGTGACAGTTATACAACTCCACAAAGAGGGAGCCACCACAGACCCCGGAAACTACTGCCCCATTAGCCTAATGAGCCTGGTCTGCAAGGCGATGGAGCGTATCATCATAGAACTTATAAACAATGACATTGGTAATCTCCAAACTCAGGACCCCGCCCAGTTCGGGTTTGTAAAAGGTAGAATATGTCTCCTAAACCTCATAGACTTCTTTGAAGCAGTCACCAAAGCTGTAGATGAGGGTAAGGTGGTTCACACAGGCTATCTAGATCTCGCCAAGGCTTTTGACACCATCCCCCACTCTGGAATTATAGATAAACTCACT